>NC_069501.1:825240863-825540863 GCF_027579735.1 Bombina bombina
ATCTTCTACAAATTTGCACCCAGGCATTTTTCCTTTGTGGGCGAGTTTTGGTGTTTTGGATACCTATATATATATATATATATATATATATATATATATATATATATACACACACACACAATTATTCATTTTATATTACCATCTCAAACGCGGAGATTACAAGTCGTGCACTGACTGCAGCGTGCATGCAACATGTTTTTTTCTTTAGGCTCCCAGAGCGTGTTCAGCCTCTCTAGCCTCACCAGTCCTTATGTTATTAAATAGTATTGTGGTGTGGTTGAATTAGCTCGAGGGAGCCTAAAGAAAAAACATCACGCGTGCTGCAGTCAGTGCGCGACTTGTAATCTAGCCGAAAGTGTTTAATGTCCCTTTTAAGTGCAGCAATTCAGTGCACTATGTCATATTACACTTGAAAATAGAATTGAATTTTCAAGGTGTCTTTTTAAAATGACATGCTCTGATTCATACAAGTTAATTTTGACGTTTCTATCCCTTTAAGGTCAACATACATTTATTTAGTTACTTTACTGTTTCTGGGTTTGTTTTTCTTGCTCATATTCCAGTTTAAAATGAATTGCCTTAGGTAGAACTACACAGCTATGCATTTTTCAAGAATTATGGTGCTGAATGCAAATGGAACAATCATAGTTATTTAAATATAGCATTCCCACAAAGCACCACATTTTATGCCTATGAAGGAAGGCTATAGCTACTCGGTTGGGTACATACGATTAAATAAGGCTGCAGAAGAGAAATTGTGCAAAGCAGTAAATTGACTATCACATTTCTTAACGGCATCTTCAGTTTAGCATATTTACATCAATTAAAGGGATAGAAATGTAAAAAATTAAATGTGCATTTCAGTTTGAAATACAAGCATTTTTGTTACATATTTTCATTAGCAAAATGGCTTCTAGTAAAAGTTATTACTGTTTTTCTGCAGCATACACACATATCCTGTGAGGGCCCTGCTGCAGTATTCAAACACCATGCCTGCTTAGACATTTCTATCCCCTTTTAGGTTATTGTTTAACTTCAACTATTTTTGCAACATGTTTAGTTTTATTGCACTGTAACAAGCATTAAAGGGACACTAAACCCACATTTTTCTTTCATGATTCAGATAGAGCATGCAATTTTAAGCAACTTTCCAGTTTACTCCTATTATCATTTTTTCTGCGTTTTCTTGCTATCTTTATTTAAAAAGCAGGAATGTGATGCATAGGAGCCGGCCCATTTTTGGTTGAGAACCTGGGTTATGCTTCCTTATTGGTGGGTAAATGTAAGCCTCCAATAAGCAAGCGCTATCCATGGTGCTGAACCTAAAATGTGGTGGCTGCTAAGATTTACATTCCTGCTTTTAAAATAAAGATAGCAAGAGAACGAAGAAAAATTTATAATAGGAGTAAATTAGAAAGTTGATTAAAATGTCATGCTCTATCTGAATCATGAAAGAAAAAATTTGGGTTCAGTGTCCCTTTAATAAATTTAAGTCTTCACCATTCAATTAACCTTCAGATCCTCAGTGACCTCACTAGGATGTCTGTCCTGTTGGGAGGGGTATAGAGTAAATGTTTTTTTCATGTACTTAAATGGACAGTAAATGTTACAGATCACTGATTTAAATAAACAGTTACTTGCCTGCAAAGATTTAAACTGTGAGTGCAAAGTGGCTTTTTAGCATCCTGCTCAGTGTGAGTTTACAGTTTGCTTTGCATCAGATTCCAGATTGTGTGTGGTGCTAAATATGTGCTGTATTGCTCCTAGAGCAGCCACACAATGTGCCTGGAATATAAGGCAGAGCAGCCGGAGCATTCTCTTTATTGAAGTCTATGGCCTAGTTTCCGTTGAGTTGGTAACATTTGGAAACTGGTGGTAACATTGAAATTATCCGTAGACTTTAATGGAGATAAATGGTTTTTTATCATTTTTTTCATGGTAAACATGTACCAAATTGAGTGCTAAATAACACATAGGCTGTACATTTGAAAACTCTGCAGGCAACAATATATTTAAAACTTTAATATGGTTTTAGACAAATGTGAATATCGGTTACCCTCTGAAGTCATTTTTTTATACTTATGCATAGTATTTGTCTGAAGTTAAAGAGATATGAAATGCAATTTTTTTCTTTCATGATTCAGATAGAGTATGAAACTTTCTAATTTACTCCAATTATAACTTTTTCTTTGTTCTCTTGGTATCTTTATTTGAAAAGCAGGAATGTAAGCTCTTAGGAGCCGACCCATTTTTGGTTCAGCACCTGGGTAGCGCTCCCTGAGTGTTGAACCAAAAATGGGCCAGAAAGAAAGTTGCATGCTCTATCTCAGTGATTTGCAACCTTTTTTTTGCCGTGGCACACTTTTTTACATAAAAAAATCCTGCGGCACACCACCATCCCAAAATGTTACAAAATCACACATTGTAGCCTAATGCAGGATATATATATATATATATATATATATATATACTTATACACACACACACTGTACTGTGCTGTCATGCCATGCCTCCTACAAACTATACATGACATATTTACATACATTCACAAACAATCATAATGATTGTCTGTGAATGAATGTCAATGTCATGGTTGTAAATGATGCCTGATGAGCCTGTCACATACCTCCCAATATTTAAAAATTTGAAAGAGGGACACCCCCGCACTGTTGTCAGTCTGCCGCGGCACACCTGAGGATCTCTCACGGCACACTGGTTGAAAAACACTGCTCTACCTGAATCTTGAAAGAAAAAAAAATTGTGTTTTATATTCCTTTAAAGCCTTCAATTATAATATTTTAAAATAATTTTAAAAGGTCCCCTTTTGTTAAATAAATGAGCTATCTCAGGCAGTAAAGGAACAAACCAAATGAAGACACTGGTGAAAATGGTTCTTATTTCCTTTTGATTGTGCCCAATTAGGGTTAGCTATAAAAAAATATGTGCCGTGCTGTAAGCAACAAATACAGATGGAGAAAAAATGCCCTGCATATTTTTCTTAACTGAACAACTTTAATATATATTAAAATGTGAGCGATTTTTAAGGGACCTGATTGATACAAGACATTTTCATGGAAACACAGTTTTAAACTGTTTTTTTTCTTTTTGTGCTGAATTAAAATGGATTCAACTGCATGAGATGTTTGCAACCAGACTCTTGCAGCAAGCACTCTATCCTAAAAGCGATTTTCCAAAACCCAGTAAGCTCACTTATACCATAAAAATTCACAATTTAAAAGTTCATAAAATGGCATCATTGAGATGCCCATATCAACATTGTTTTCCATAAAGTCAAAACTATTTATTACTCTGTTTTATGTTATACTTGTGTGTGTATATATGTGTGCGTGTGTTTATCTGTATATTAAAGTACATTAAAGTATCTACACTTCAACTGATGAATTTAACTCCATCTAAAATATTGCTAACATTCCGGATCTGTTTATACAAAAGGTGAAGTTTACTATAACTTTAAGTACTAAATAAGACTGGGATGTTTTGCATTTAACATATTAAAACATGCTATATAAAAAATATATATAAAGTCAAGTATAGCGCACTCTCACCTATAGTTCATCTGCCAGGGTGCCAGCAGGTAGTAATCATGAATTAAAAGGAAGGCACTCGCTGGTCATTTCATAAAAAGGTGATATTTAATGTGTTGTTTTGGGTCACACTCCTCTTCCTCCCCGAAACATCACATTAAATATCGCCTTTTTATGAAATGACCAGCGAGTGCCTTCCTTTTAATTCGTGATTACTACCTGCTGGCATCCTGGCAGATGAACTATAGGTGAGAGTGCGCTATACTTGACTTTATATATATATATATATATATATTAATATAGCATGTTTTACTATGTTAAATGCAACACATCCCAGTCTTATTTAGTACTTAAAGTGATAGTAAACTTCACCTTTTGTATAGACAGATCCAGAATGTTAGCAATATTTTAGATGGAGTTTAATTCATCAGTTGTAGTGTAGATACTTTAATAGAGCACCTAAATTCAAATGCCCTACTCTCCGGCCGCCATCTTCAAAAGATTTTTTTATTTTTTATTTCTTTGTGTGAGTTAACAGTTTGAACTGTTCTCCAATCAGTGTTCTTGCCAAAAGAAAAAGGAAGAGAACAGTTCTAATAGTTGATGTAGTGCTGAAATTCAAATACCCCGCTCTCCGGCCGCCCACTTCAAAAGTCATTTTTTGTGTAAGCTAACGGTTTGAACTGATCTCTTCCGATTAGAGAACAGTTCAAACTGTTACCTCACGCAAAGAAGAAAAAAATTACTTTTGAAGAGGGCAGCCGGAGCGCAAAGTATTTGAATTCTGACTATACATTAAAGTGTATCTTCATAACAACCAATTAATTAAACTCCATCTAAAATATCACTAACATTCCGGATGTGTTTCTACAAAGGGGAATGTTTACCATCACTTTAATAAGAGTTTATCATTTACAATAAAATACACATGCAATGGTATTATAAAAATGTTATGCTTCTAGTTAGGTTTGGTGCTACACTGTCACAAGTTAGGTTATTCTCATAATGTATTGTGTCTGCTAATGGAAGATAAATATTGCAAAAAAGTAAACTTGCAGTTATAGCACTTATTTGTTAAACAAAGTAACAGTAAAGTTACAATTAAACTTTAGAGCATGTCATTTTAAACAAGTTTCTGATTTACTTCTATCAAATTTTGTTTTGTTTTTTGACATTCTTTAATGAGGAGATACCTAGGTAGGCTCAGGATCATCAATGCACTACAAGGAGCTCCCAATACTGCATCACTGCTCTTGAACCTACTATTTAACAAAGGATACCATGAGAACAAGAATATTTGATGATAGAAGTAAATTGGAAAATTGTTTAAAATTGCATGCTACATTGTAATCCTAAAAGTATCATTTTGACTGTACTTTTCCCTTTTTTAACAAGGCATTCAGTTGCCAGATTACTGCTTAAGCCTAGTGTAACACAACTTTATTCAGCTTTTGAAATTTCTGGAAATAATTCTTTATTTTTTAATGCAGATGCAAATGGTTCTATCAACGTGTTAACAAACGGAAGTACAGCCAATGGACATGTGACACAGCACAACCAAATGGATACTAGTCCATCTAAGATTTGCACATCCCCCAAAGAATTATGCAATGGCATTGTTACAAATGGGAACATGGAAAAGTGTGAGAGTCACGGAAATCTGTCTGACAACAAGGATGAGGTTGTGAATGTAATGAGTGGGTCATTGCATGTAAATGGAAGCCCTAGTAACTGGGTAACCCACAAGCCATCTTGGTCTGATAGTTTTGCGGACAGCCTTCAATATGGCCACTATCATGGATTTGGTGATACTGCAGAAAGCCTTCCTGAGCTTAGCAGTGTGGTTGAACATTCCAATTCTGTTAGCGTTGAGTATAAATATAACACTACATTCATCAGCACTCTTCATCAGTACCAGGGATTCTAAAAAGTCACGTTTAAGATTTTCCCTAGTTTTTGTTAATTTGTACAGCAACATTTATTGGCTATTATATTTGCTAGTAATACATTTTTAGAGGGGGAAAAAAAAGTTTTTTTTGTAGCTAACTTGCAAAGTTAAAATTTGCATTTAAGTGAAATTTTAGTTTCATTATTCTTACGACAGGACAATACATTTCTTTTGTAAGTTAAATAGTCTTATATGAACTTTGAAGTTATTTTATGGTTTAGACAAATGTTTTTTTTCCACTGAAGAGAAAGTATGGGCATTTTGACACATTTTGTGCAAAGTGAGCAATTCAAAGTGGAGTAGTGGTAAGAGACCCTCAATATGTAATGTATGTGTATTTTAACAAAAAAAAAAAAGGTTATGTTTCTGTGCTTTTCAAAAAAGTATAAACATGCATTCCCAAATGTTGTAGTGGCTTTGTATGGTTAGAGCTTTGGTTTGATACTAAAAACAGTCATAACCATGTTTTTTTGCTTACAATTAATTTTGTTCCGTTTTGCTAGATCTATTTATCCTTTTGTTTCTACTCCATTAAACTGTTGAACATTTTCTTAAAACATTTTTTTTTAACTGTAAGATATATTTTTTATTTAGTTTTTATTCTCACAAAGCAGAAGTTTGCAAAACAAATTCTGCCATTTCAGTGGATCACAGCTTAAAGTTGTCCCTAGAAATGTATTGGTTTTGAGTTTATTGGGGGGGGGGGGGAATGCAAGATTTTCTGCTCTATATATTTTACCATTACTCACTCTATAGATGTTAATATAAACAATGGCAATATGATGTTTTGCTGTATTCAGTCTTTTCATTTCTGCATTTCTATTTTTTCCCTTGAAAGGGAAAAAATTATGATTACTTAGATTTTGTTTTTGTTCCCTTTGTGACTATGTTGTTCATATTTAATGACCAATCCATATATATATATTTGTAACAAGTTCAAAGTTGTTAAAGCTGACTTGCCGCTTACTACTTACCAAATTTAAATATTAACTTTGTTTTTATAAATATAATCTTTGTTCTTGTTGTTTTAAAGGGACATTTCTGTGTTGCCACCATATATCATTATAAGCAAGTTTGCCATATAGATGTCTAGCTGAAATAAACTATGATGCCTTTTACCCCCCCCCCCTCCTTTATCTTAAACCATATGTAGATGCTGATGGTGTGTATGCACTTATCTGAGTGACTGTCCATATATGTGCAGTGCATTTGCACCAGTCAGAAACTTTGTTTTTTCTAAGAATCACTCCAGGACATGTAAAAAGACACCATTTATAGTTTTTTCAGCTACAATGAGGTTTTATTTACTTTTGTATTATTATTTATTTAAAGTGCACATGCACAACAAACTAGAATGTCCCTTTAAGTAAAATACTTGACAGGGTTACAAGTGAAAGGCCACATTAAATAAATAAATAAATAAATAAATATATATATATATTTATTTATTTATTATGTGTGTGTGACCTGCATCACCCCAAAATTTTTGTTCGTAATCATTAAATGTTTTTGCATGTGCAACTGCAAATTAATTATGCATACATTTTTAAATTCTGCTGTGTTTGCATGGTTGCTATTTTGTTTGCCAATATGTCCCTACTATTAGTACTCCATATTAAGCATATGTTTTTGTAAGTTGGTCTCTGCAGAAAATGTGGCACAAGCATCTTTATTTAAAATTACAATAAGCAAAAGTATGTTGCATTATCATTTTGTCTTAGTTTTTTGTATATTTTTTTATGAACTGTTGCAAAGGGAACTGATGTGTACAAATATTTTATATGAAAATAAAAATGACCCAACTATCACACATATATGGTGGTTGTAAATTTTGTTTTGTTTGCTAGACCACCTGACACTATACAGAATAGTCAGTACTCACTTGGATTCACACAGCTAGGCATACAATTGAAGAGTTTTAAAGCATTTGGCCAAATGGTGATAAGCCCAGTAACCACTTCACAATCTCTGCTTACCAGGGTCTTTGAAGACTAGACTTTCTCTACAAAGAAAAGAGGAAAGTGTAGAAGAGGGCGCTAAATTGGAAAGTAAAAATTAAATGTATAAATAATGTAAAATGGTGTAAAAAAAATAGTGTATATAAGTATATATATATATATATATATATATATATATATATATATATATATATATATATATATACACACACAATGATTTTCCCATGGAATGCAGATGTGTATGAATTCACACAATTGGTATGATACACAAAAGTATAAATAAACAAATCGCAAAAGGAAAGAAAATTAAAGATTAAAAAATCAGTCTTTTATGTAATGTCTCTGAGTGATATGTCACAGATTGTATGGGGTGCACAAGTTGTCTCTTCTATATTAAAGTGCTAATCTGGCAGACTGGGCCTCTGTCTCCAGCTTGACTGTCTTACAGGACCCTCAATAGAGGAGGTATGGTCTCTTGTTGAAAAAACACAAAAAAACGCCCAATTTTACAGATCAATGGTATTACCAAAAAAAGTATTTAAAAAGTAGGTAAAATACTCACATTTGGATAAGCACTAACAGGAAGTGCATGATCTAGCAGGCTGGATGTTTGTAGTCACCAGCTGACTAATCTATGGTGTCCCGGGGGGGGGGGGGGGGGGGGGACTCCCGGATTTCCAAATATAAAAGAGATGAGTAGTACAAGCCAAATACTATAAGATTTTAATATTAAAATATTCAATAAACTGTAACGCGTTTCTCAGATGTATGCAGCTGTTTCTTCAGGCATGAATTGACAGTGGGATGTGTCGCCTTATATACACATAATCAAATCAGTTGCTATGGTTACATTAACAGTGAAAAACAATGTTAAGAATATAGCATCAAATGGTATAATGATCATTAGAGAGTATTGGATATTGTTTACCAAGGACTTTCCCTACAGCCAACACATGCTGGTTTTCCACCAAACACAAAGAGAACTCCCAAGGGTATCAACTATTTATAACTTTCTTTATAAACAAACAAAAATATATATTTATTAAGGTTGCAACAATAGCAAAATAAGTCACATTACAAAACATTAAATTATTGTCCAGTTACAAACTTAAATTACATGAGATCACTATATCAAATATTCTTTAAAACCTGAAGGTTTTTTTGTTATTTTTTTTAATTAGTAATCAGAATATAGGCCTGTTCAGAACTAAATATAATGAACAAAAAGGAAAATACAAGAATTATAATTATATTCCAAAAGTAATAAAGCTGACTTGCTTTTAGCGAAAAAGTTACGACAAAGAGCAGCGGCAGCACATATCCCTTTCCTATCTCATGAGGGTCAAACTGCGTCTACCCCAGCAGATATCGCTAACATGTTTGCGCAATATTATTCTAAATTGTACAATATAAATACACATGAATGCCCAGACGCAGCCCCCATTCAGGATATTTTCTTGAAAATCTTGATTTCTTGAAAACTCTAAAATTACCACAATTGAAAGAGGCTGATGCGGAAATCTTGCTACATCCGTTTTCGTCTAGAGAGATCGAAAATGTGTTAAAACAGTTACAGAATAATAAAGCCCCAGGCCCAGATGGGTTCACGGGAACATTCTATAAGAAATTAAAACCGCAGCTCCTAGAAGTCTTAAAGGGTCTCTTTAATGAAATCAGGGAGTCGGGTGAGATACGAAAGGAATTCCTGGAGGCAACAATTATCCCCATCCCTAAACCAGGGAAAGACCAAACAGAATGTGGCAATTACCGCCCTATCTCACTTATTAACTTAGACACCAAGATTTACTCAAAGCTAATAGCCAACAGAATCATCCATTTACTCCCTACCATATTACATCATGACCAGGTTGGATTTACGTTAGGCAGACAAGGTCCGGACAATACGAGACGACTGATCTCGGTTTTCACAGAGGCGAATAGACTGGACATGCCTATGGTGGCCCTGTCATTAGACCCCGAAAAGGCCTTTGACAGAGTCAGATGGGATTATATTTGGGAAGTTCTCCGATCCTTTGGATTCCCTGAACCTTTTATCATCGCAGTTAAGACTTTATACTCTGCCCCGTATGCAAGAGTGAAGGGGATGGGATTCTGCTCTTCTGAGTTTGCTATTAGCAATGGAACCAGGCAGGGATGCCCTCTTTCTCCACTCATCTTTGCGTTGGCAATGGAACCATTTGCCCAGAGAATAAGACAATTCGATCAGATAGTAGGGGTGCCAATTGTATCCCCCCCAGAGAAGATAGTTCTTTTTGCTGATGACATGACCTTGCTTTTAACAAAGCCACTGACCTCTATACCCAAAGTCTTGAATGTGATTCACCATTTTGGTAAACTTAGCTATTATAAAATCAACTTCGCTAAGACTGAAGGATTTCCCATTTGAATAGACCAGTCTACTTTGACAACTCTACAATCCCTATACTCATTCTCTTGGCCTACGAAAAATTTGAAACATCTAGGTATCCTTTTAAGTGCGGATCCTGAGCAGATAATTCATGATAATTACAGTACATTATTTCGTAATCTCCAAGTCTTAATAGAGAAATTGGACTTTAAAGGGCTGTCTTGGCTAGGAAGAGTAGTTGCGGTAAAAATGTCCCTGATCCCAAAGGTTTTATATATATTTAGATGTATTCCACTTAATGTCCCAAAACCCACCCTATTTCAGATTCACAAACTTTTTGCTAACTACATATGGCAAAACAAAGCCCCCAGAATTGCCTTTAACACATTACATAGATCTTTTTCTCGGGGGGGGGGGGGAAGAATAGCGACACCTAATATCTTCACTTACTACGAAGCTACAAGATTGGCTCAAATTTCTGAATGGAGCACCAAGGTAGATAGACCAGGCTGGTATCTCCTAGAGGCCTCGGGGAATGTGGGAATGGCGCGAATGTGGTGACGAGGGTACTGACCTTCATATTTGGTGGGAATGCCCGAAAGTGTACTTGTTATGGAAAGAAGTTGAAGACGTGTAAATCTCTACAGCTAATAAATCAGATCTCACCAAATAGCGCCCTCCTCCATATACTGGGAGACGATATAACGCAGATGTCGAGGAGAATGTTGGTGTACATTTTCACGGCAACAAAACTCTGTATAGCAAGGTCATGGAAATCCCCCAGCCTCTCAGAAATCAAAAATGTAATTGACTATATGGCAATTATGGAGAGACATTTCTATAACTCGATTGATCAGATGGAAGTTTACTGGCTAGTGTGGGACGTATGGCTACAAAGATGAGGAGAACCCTACCTACACCTATATATTGAGAACCTTCAAAACCCACATGTTTGTAGACGCACTTGTCCTCCTTCTTCTGACTCCCCCTCCCCTTTTTTTTTTATCTCTTCCCCTTCTCTATCTTCCACCTTTACCCTCTACCTTACCATAGGTAAGTTACTCAACCTAGATTCTAGAATTTCTTCCTTGACCATAACTTTTTAACAGTTCATTTATCGCCTTCTTCTTGATCAAGAGCGCGTAGATTATGTTTTTTCAAAATGTACTTGTTAAACTTTCTCCTTGTACACATTTGAATTGGACAATTACGTGTATTTGTTATATCTCTATTATTTCTCAATAAAACAGATTTTGGGAGAAAAAAAAAGAATTATAAATATGCTATAATACACTCAGTAACTTGTCAAGATATGTTCCTAAAGGGACATTAAACACTTTGAGATGGTAATATAAAATGTTAAATCGTATATATAAAAAAAACTCTGCAATATACTTCCATTATTTATTTTGTTCTTTTTTCCTGTAATTCCATTCTGAAGTTGTGATCTTTTCAGTTCCTGTGTGGTAACCTGTGTTTAGTTTCACAGTACAAACCTAGAGGCTTTAATTAATGTTTTGTTGCTCTTAATTAGTACCTTCCAAGTGACAATTGCTGTGTTACTTGGGAAGTATACAGGGAGACTATTGCTGGTAAAATGAATAATCACTTGTAGAGAATATAACTTGATTATCCCAAATAAAGTGAAATATGGTTTAGCAGATGATTAGATATACATTGTTTAAGATGGTTCCAGCTTTTGTTCTTAATGATATTGAATGGTTATAAAATCCAGAAAGTAAGTCATATAGAGATCCAGAACACAATCTGATACACAAGAGTTAATCCAGCTTCATGTCAGGATGTTTCTTCACACATACACACTCTCATACTAAAATATATACATGTTCCATTCACTCTGATAAGTGTGTTATTTGACATATAGCAACTGCCGATACGTTACTTATACAGTGAGAGAGAGAGAGGCAATTGAGGAATGAATATAAACAGGGAAGTTCGTAATATCTGATATTTAACCCCAAGAGGGTGGATACAATACAGCGGTAAGTAAGTGTTGCGAAATTACCTGTAGTCAGTTTGCCTCTATGAACCGTCAAAAGGTGTTTAGGGAATTCACCGCTAAGTATTAGATACAGGCATTACCTTCAGTCCGTGGATTAACTGCGGGCTGTCTGATGCGTTCTGAGAGAAGTCCAGTGTGAGTGTGACTGACTTCCGGAACACTGAAGAAAGAAGATCCGGAGGAACAGCAAGTGGTTGTAGTAATCTACAACAGAGTTGTACTGAGGTTACGGATTGCAAGGAACAAATAACAATTAAAGAGGTTTTGTTCATGGAAAGTGACTAAAGCAAAATAAGTGATATTTAGGTGACCGATTAATACTTCCTAAATTCACAAGGTATGACCTGACTTAAGTAAGAAGTGTCTCCATTGATAGCAGAGATACGAATACTTCAATTTTCAGGCAAGGCTTAAAGGGAAAAGGCTCTCTTAAATAGGGAGAGATGATGAATGGGAGGGGATATACCTTAAAGGACATCACATATCCCCTTCCTCAAGGGATCACCCCCAGGGATCGTAGAGTTGGTTTGAGCAGGTATTTAAGATGGAAGTTCTTAAGTAGATGTGGTGCATGGACATCTGTATAAGGTTGCCAGGAATTCTCCTCTGGACCTTATCCTTTCCATTTAATCAGGTATTCTAATCTATTCCTAATTATTCTAGAATCTAGAACTGCCTGAACTTCAAATTTCTCTTGGTTGTCAATAAGGATTGGCGGTGGTGTATTTTGATTGAGTCTTTGAATATCCGATCTATAAGGTTTCAATAACGATGCATGAAATGTTGGATGTATCCTGTAGTCTTTGGGTAGGCTTAGTCCGGTATTGGGATTTATGATTTTATTGATAACGAAAGGACCTACAAACTGATTAGCCAATTTTTTACTTGGTAAATGTAATTTGAGGTGTTTTGTGGATAGCAATACCTGATCTCCCAATTTGTAATTGGGACTTGGTCTGTGTCTTTGATCATAATATCGTTTTTGATGGTCTTTGGCTTCCGTCAGATGTGTTTTGAGTAACTCCATTCTTTGTTGTAAGTTTGATGTGTAGTCTATGGCACTAGGAGAATTAACAGTTGTTTTGGTAAGAGTTATGGGGTTTGGATGGTATCCATATGTGGCAAAGAATGGTGTCATCTTAGTTGATGTAGATATGTAGTTGTATGAAAACTCTGCCATGGGGAGGTAAGTTTCCCAATCATTTTTAAGATATGTTATAAAACACCGTAGATACTGCTCTAAGGTCTGGTTTAATCTTTCAGTTAAACCGTTTGTGGGTGAAAAGCTGTAGAATATCTAGAATCTATATGTAATATTTTGCACAAAGATCTCCAAAAGGAGGAGGTAAATTGAGTACCTCTGTCAGTGATGATATTAGTAGGAAGCCCATGTAACCGAACTATAGTGTTTATAAATACCTTAGCTGTGATCATAGCAGTCGGAAGTCCTTTGAGGGGTACGAAATGTGCTAACCTTGTTAAGTGATCTATGACAACAAGTATTGTGTTGAAGTGTTGTGAGTTAGGTAGATCTACTATGAAATCCATAGATATAGTGGACCAAGGCCTATCGGGAATTGGTAGAGGCATTAATAAGCCCATAGGTTTTTTATGTTCCAGTTTATTCAGAGCACATGTATCACAAGAAGTTACATAATCATAAATTGTTTGTTCTATTTGAGGCCACCAGAAATTCCTCTTAGTTAATTCTATAGTTTTTTGTATACCCAAATGTCCTGCCATAGTACTATCATGGGTATGAGCTAGAACTACCTTCCTTACTGTTTTTGGGATGTACAATTTGTCATTATGGTATAACAATCCTGTAAGAGGATCTTCAGTACAGGTATTAGGATGGTCGGTCTCATCTTTTAATGCTGTTAAAACTTCTTCCAGTGTTGTGAGGTTCGCTAAGAACTTTTCGGGAGGAATAACGGATTTTATAGCATCTTGCTCAGGAGTAAGTTCATGTAAACGAGATAAGGCGTCAGCTTTGGTATTCTGGTTTCCGGGTCTGTAGGTTATGAGAAAATTAAAACGATCCAGGAATAGGAACCAACGTACCTGACGAGCTGTTAGTGTTTTATTTTTCTTAATATATTCAAGGTTTTTGTGATCAGTGTATATCATGAAGGCTTCTTTGGAGCCTTCTAGGAGGTGTCTCCAGTGTTCGAGAGAACATTTTATTGCTAATAATTCTTTGTCTCCAACACTGTAATAATTTTCTGCTGCTGTCGTCAATGCCCTAGAAAAGAATTCCACTGGATGTAAGTCAGAAGTGTTTCTATCACATTGTGATAACACAGCACCAATACCGGTATTAGAGGCATCCACTTCTAAATGAAATTTAAGATTATTATCTGGCATAGATAATATTGGTGCTGTTGTGAAATGTTGTTTTAGAATGGTAAAAGCTTTTTGAGCTTCATCTGTCCATCTAAATTTATGTTTTTTACTCGTAAGTTGTGTTAAAGGCTTTACAATGGAAGAAAAGTTTATGACAAACTTTCTGTAAAAGTTTGCGAACCAAATAAACCTTTGTAAAATTCTTACAGTGGTGGGTGCAGGCCATTCCAATATGGCTGTTATTTTCTCTGGATCCATTTGGATCTTATTTGGAGTTATGATATAGCCCAAAAATTTTATACGATTCACGTGAAAACAGCATTTTTCCTATTTAGCATATAATTTATGCTCCTTTAACCTGGTGAGCACCCAACGAACATGTTTTTCATGTTGAGCTTGATCTTTAGAGTAGATTAAAATGTCATCCAAGTATATAATGACGCATATATCTATTAGATCACGAAAGATTTCATTAATGAAATATTGAAAGGTAGCTGGGGCATTTGTTAAACCAAATGGCATAACGTTATATTGGAACAGACCATGTCTTGTTCTGAATGCGGTCTTCCACTCATCCCCTTGTTTGATCCGGATTAGATTATAGGCTCCTTTCAAATCCAATTTTGTGTAAACTATGGCTCCATTAAGCCTTTCTAGTAACTCCGGAATGAGAGGTAACGGATATCTATTTTTGACAGTTCTAGCGTTTAAGGCTCTATAATTTATTATTGGGCGTAACGTACCATCCTTATTTTTTACTAGGAACATGCTTGCAGCAGCAGGTGAGGTGGAATGGGAAATAAATTCTTTTCTCAAGTTCTCAACTAAATATGACCTTAAATATGTCAATTCGTTTTGAGACAAAGGATACATTTTCCAGTGTGGAATTTGTGAACCTGGTATTATATCTATAGGACAATCAATGGTTCTGTGTGGAAGAAGGCTTTCTGCTTCCTTCATGTCAAATACTTCAGCCAGATCCTGATAGGGCCCAGGTACACCTGGTGCAATTAATGATATGGTGCAGTGTGGGTAAACAGTAAGGTCATTTGAGTGCTACTTCATGTAATACCCAGTCTATAGTGGGATTATGTCTGGTCAACCATGTGAAACCCAGTATTATGGAATGTATAGATATGGGTATTACGTCAAATGTGAGACATTCTGTATGTCCTGTGTCAGTTGTTATCAGTAAAGGTACGGTATGGTGGGTTATGGGTCCTTTCTGTATAAACGTCCCGTCAATTAACTTAACAAACACAGGGTTATGCTTACACACGGTTGGGATTTTATTGTTCTCAACAAAAGTGGCGTCTATGTAATTCCCAGATGCCCCTAAGTCAATTAGTCCTTTAGCTTGGATACTTCTCTGATCCCACTGTAAAGAAAAAGGGATTACCATATGATTTAGTTTCACTATACTATGTATATGATTTGAGTCAAGTGGCTTACCCTTTTTCTGCTTAGCTAATAAGGGACAAGATGAAACTGAATGTTCCTTGTGTGCACAGTATAAACAGAGATTCCCAAGTCTCCTGTTTTTTTCCTCCTGTGTGAGAGGCCCCTTGATAGTACCAATCTCCATTGGAGTGGGGTTAGTAGATATTTTGTCTGAGCCGGAGGTATAAGGACGTCTTAGGGTAGTCTCAGATGATGCTCTTTCAGCTCTCCTTTCCCGTAGTCTTCTGTCTAGAGTAGTACTTAACTTTATAAGAGATGATAAGCTTTCTGGAATCTCTACACGTGAAAGTTCATCTTTTAGAGTCTCTGATAAACCCAGCCGGAACTGGTTTTTGAGATTTATCTCATTCCACTGAGAGTCTGTTGCCCACATCTGAAAGTCTGTAGTGTACTCCTCCACTGTACGTTTACCCTGTTTCAACGTGCGCAATCTAGTCTCAGCGTTTAACTGAGTGTTGGAGTCCTCATACAAATTTGTCATGGCTGTGAAAAAAATCCTGTAATGAATCTAATATGGGATTATTATGCTCAAAAAATCTATTAGCCCAAGACCGGGGCTCTCCTTGTAGATATGATATTACAGTACATACCTTAATTCGATCTGAATGATATGTTCGCGGCTTTAGTGAGAATAATAAATTACAAGCATTTTTAAAGTCCCTAAATTCACTACGTTTACCAGAAAAAGGCAATGGGTGTTGGATGTGAGGTTCTGGTATTTCAATTTCTTTAGGAGACATACATTCTTTGATAATTCCTTTCAAAGCAATGTTTTCAGCCTGCACTTCAGTGAGGCCATGAGCTAAATAATCTAATTGCTTATGTATATTGCTGAATTCATTTTTAATCTCTTCAGAGTTCATGTTGATATATGTATACCAAATTTTTATGTGGCCTGAAAATTATGTGGTAACCTGTGTTTAGTTTCACAGTACAAACCTAGAGGCTTTAATTAATGTTTTGTTGCTTTTAATTAGTACCTTCCAAGTGACAATTGCTGTGTTACTTGGGAAGTATACAGGGAGACTATTGCTGGTAAAATGAATAATCACTTGTAGAGAATATAACTTGATTATCCCAAACAAAGTGAAATATGGTTTAGCAGATGATTAGATATAAATTGTTTAAGATGATTCCAGCTTTTGTTCTTAATGATATTGAATGGTTATAAAATCCAGAAAGTAAGTCATATAGAGATCCAGAACACAATCTGATACACAAGAGTTAATCCAGCTTCATGTCAGGATGTTTCTTTACACATACACACTCTCATACTAAAATATATACATGTTCCATTCACTCTGATAAGTGTGTTATTTGACATATAGCAACTGCCGATACGTTACTTATACAGTGAGAGAGAGAGAGAGAGGCAATTGAGGAATGAATATAAACAGGAAAGTTCGTAATATCTGATATTTAACCCCAAGAGGGTGGATACAATACAGCGGTAAGTAAGTGTTGCGAAATTACCTGTAGTCCGTTTTCCTCTATGAACCGTCAAAAGGTTGTAGTAATCTACAACGGAGTTGTACTGAGGTTACGGATTGCAAGGAACAAATAACAATTAAAGAGGTTTTGTTCACGGAAAGTGACTAAAGCAAAATAAGTGATATTTAGGTGACAGATTAATACTTCCTAAATTCACAAGGTATGACCTGACTTAAGTAAGAAGTGTCTCCATTAATAGCAGAGATACGAATACTTCAATTTTCAGGCACGGCTTAAAGGGAAAAGGCTCTCTTAAATAGGGAGAGATGATGAATGGGAGGGGATATACCTTAAAGTTATATCACATCCTGTTAGAAATGGAAGTACAAAACACTGTTATATTCCATACAGCCATTGGCTTCACACTCTAGTGATCTATTTATAACTGTCCCTAATTGGCCACAGCAGATAAGGTAACCTCAGTTACAACATGGCAGCTCCCATTGTTTTGTAGACACTAAGGCCTAGATTTGGAGTTCGGCGGTAGCCGTCAAAACCAGCGTTAGAGGCTCCTAACGCTGGTTTTGGCCGCCCGCTGGTATTTGGAGTCAGTGATTAAAGGGTCTAACGCTCACTTTTCAGCCGCAACTTTTCCATACCGCAGATCCCCCTACGCCATTTGCGTAGCCTATATTTTCAATGGGATCTTTCTAACGCTGGTATTTAGAGTCGTTTCTGAAGTGAGCGTTAGAGCTCTAACGACAAGATTCCAGCCGCCTGAAAATAGCAGGAGTTAAGAGCTTTCTGGCTAACGCCGGTTTATAAAGCTCTTAACTACTGTACCCTAAAGTACACTAACACCCATAAACTACCTATGTACCCCTAAACCGAGGTCCCCCCACACCGCCGCCACTCGATTAAAATTTTTAACCCCTAATCTGCCGACCGCCACCTACGTTATACTTATGTACCCCTAATCTGCTGCCCCTAACCCCGCCGACCCCTGTATTACATTTATTAACCCCTAACTTGCCCCCCACAACGTCGCCGCCAGCTACTTAAAATAATTAACCCCTAATCTTCCGACCGCAAATCGCCGCCACCTACGTTATCCCTATATACCCCTAATCTGCTGCCCTAACATCGCCGACCCCTATATTATATTTATTAACCCCTAATCTGCCCCCCTCAACGTCGCCGACACCTGCCTACACTTATTAACCCCTAATCTGCCGAGCGGACCTGAGCGCTACTATAATAAAGTTATTAACCCCTAATCCGCCTCACTAACCCTATCATAAATAGTATTAACCCCTAATCTGCCCTCCCTAACATCGCCGACACCTAACTTCAATTATTAACCCCTAATCTGCCGACCGGAGCTCACCGCTATTCTAATAAATGTATTAACCCCTAAAGCTAAGTCTAACCCTAACACTAACACCCCCCTAAGTTAAATATAATTTTTATCTAACGAAATAAATTAACTCTTATTAAATAAATTATTCCTATTTAAAGCTAAATACGTACCTGTAAAATAAATCATAATATAGCTACAATATAAATTATAATTATATTATAGCTATTTTAGGATTAATATTTATTTTACAGGCAACTTTGTTATTATTTTAACCAGGTAAAATAGCTATTAAATAGTTAAGAACTATTTAATAGTTACCTAGTTAAAATAATAACAAATTTACCTGTAAAATAAATCCTAACCTAAGATATAATTAAACCTAACACTACCCTATCAATAAAATAATTAAATAAACTACCTACAATTACCTACAATTAACCTAACACTACACTATCAATAAATTAATTAAACACAATTCCTACAAATAAATACAATTAAATAAACTAGCTAAAGTACAAAAAATAAAAAAGAACTAAGTTACAGAAAATAAAAAAATATTTACAAACATAAGAAAAATATTACAACAATTTTAAACTAATTACACCTACTCTAAGCCCCCTAATAAAATAACAAAGCCCCCCAAAATAAAAAATTCCCTACCCTATTCTAAATTAAAAAAGTTACAAGCTCTTTTACCTTACCAGCCCTGAACAGGGCCCTTTGCGGGGCATGCCCCAAGAATTTCAGCTCTTTTGCCTGTAAAAAAAAACATACAATACCCCCCCCCAACATTACAACCCACCACCCACATACCCCTAATCTAACCCAAACCCCCCTTAAATAAACCTAACACTAAGCCCCTGAAGATCTTCCTACCTTGTCTTCACCATCCAGGTATCATCGATCCGTCCTGGCTCCAAGATCTTCATCCAACCCAAGCGGGGGTTGGCGATCCATAATCCGGTCCAGAAGAGGCTCCAAAGTCTTCCTCCTATCCGGCAAGAAGAGGACATCCGGACCGGCAAACATCTTCTCCAAGCGGCATCTTCGATCTTCTTCCATCCGGAGCGAAGCGGCAGGATCCTGAAGACCTCCAGCGCGGAACATCCATCCGGACCGACGACTGAACGACGAATGACTGTTCCTTTAAGGGACGTCATCCAAGATGGCGTCCCTCGAATTCCGATTGGCTGATAGGATTCTATCAGCCAATCGGAATTAAGGTAGGAATTTTCTGATTGGCTGATGGAATCAGCCAATCAGAATCTAGTTCAATCCGATTGGCCGATCCAATCAGCCAATCAGATTGAGCTCGCATTCTATTGGCTGATCGGAACAGCCAATAGAATGCGAGCTCAATCTGATTGGCTGATTGGATCAGCCAATCGGATTGAACTTGATTCTGATTGGCTGATTCCATCAGCCAATCAGAAAATTCCTACCTTAATTCCGATTGGCTGATAGAATCCTATCAGCCAATCGGAATTCGAGGGACTCCATCTTGGATGACGTCCCTTAAAGGAACAGTCATTCGTCGTTCAGTCGTCGGTCCGGATGGATGTTCCGCGCTGGAGGTCTTCAGGATCCTGCCGATTCGCTCCGGATGGAAGAAGATCGAAGATGCCGCTTGGAGAAGATGTTTGCCGGTCCGGATGTCCTCTTCTTGCCGGATAGGAGGAAGACTTTGGAGCCTCTTCTGGACCGGATTATGGATCGCCAACCCCCGCTTGGGTTGGATGAAGATCTTGGAGCCAGGACGGATCGGTGATACCTGGATGGTGAAGACAAGGTAGGAAGATCTTCAGGGGCTTAGTGTTAGGTTTATTTAAGGGGGGTTTGGGTTAGATTAGGGGTATGTGGGTGGTGGGTTGTAATGTTGGGGGGGGGGGGGTATTGTATGTTTTTTTTTACAGGCAAAAGAGCTGAAATTCTTGGGGCATGCCCCGCAAAGGGCCCTGTTCAGGGCTGGTAAGGTAAAAGAGCTTGTAACTTTTTTAATTTAGAATAGGGTAGGGATTTTTTTATTTTGGGGGGCTTTGTTATTTTATTAGGGGGCTTAGAGTAGGTGTAATTAGTTTAAAATTGTTGTAATATTTTTCTTATGTTTGTAAATATTTTTTTATTTTCTGTAACTTAGTTCTTTTTTATTTTTTGTACTTTAGCTAGTTTATTTAATTGTATTTATTTGTAGGAATTGTATTTAATTAATTTATTGATAGTGTAGTGTTAGGTTAATTGTAGGTAATTGTAGGTAGTTTATTTAATTATTTTATTGATAGGGTAGTGTTAGGTTTAATTATATCTTAGGTTAGGATTTATTTTACAGGTAAATTTGTTATTATTTTAACTAGGTAACTATTAAATAGTTCTTAACTATTTAATAGCTATTGTACCTGGTTAAAATAATTACAAAGTTGCCTGTAAAATAAATATTAATCCTAAAATAGCTATAATATAATTATAATTTATATTGTAGCTATATTAGGATTTATTTTACAGGTAAGTATTTAGCTTTAAATAGGAATAAGTTATTTAATAAGAGTTAATTTATTTCGTTAGATAAATATTATATTTAACTTAGGGGGGTGTTAGTGTTAGGGTTAGACTTAGCTTTAGGGGTTAATCCATTTATTAGAATAGCGGTGAGCTCCGATCGGAAGATTAGGGGTTAATAATTGAAGTTAGGTGTCGGCGATGTTAGGGAGGGCAGATTAGGGGTTAATACTATTTATTATAGGGTTAGTGAGGCGGATTAGGGGTTAATAACTTTATTATAGTAGCGCTCAGGTCCGCTCGGCAGATTAGGGGTTAATAAGTGTAGGCAGGTGTCGGCGACGTTGTGGGGGGCAGGTTAGGGGTTAATAAATATAATATAGGGGTCGGCGGTGTTAGGGGTAGCAGATTAGGGGTACATAGGGATAACGTAGGTGGCGGCGGTTTACGGAGCGGCAGATTAGGGGTTTAAAAAAATATGCAGGGGTCAGCGATAGCGGGGGCGGCAGATTAGGGGTTAATAAGTGTAAGGCTAGGGGTGTTTAGACTCGGGGTACATGTTAGAGTGTTAGGTGCAGACGTAGGAAGTGTTTCCCCATAGCAAACAATGGGGCTGCATTAGGAGCTGAACGCTGCTTTTTTGCAGGTGTTAGGTTTTTTTTCAGCTCAAACAGCCCCATTGTTTCCTATGGGGGAATCGTGCACGAGCACGTTTTTGAGGCCGGCCGTGTCCGTAAGCAACTCTGGTATCGAGAGTTGCATTTGCGGTAAAAATGCTCTACGCTCCTTTTTTGGAGCCTAACGCAGCATTTGTTTGAACTCTCGATACCAGAGTTAATTTTATGGTGCGGCCAGAAAAAAGCCTGCGGAGCGTTAACAGCCCTTTTACCGCCGAACTCCAAATCTAGGCCTAAAACTTTCCACTTATTTTGTGACAGTCAACACCAGAATTTTTGTTGTTTAAAAAGATAGATACTCCCTTTTTATTATCCATTTCCCGATTTTTGCATAACCAAAACAGTTATAATAATACACGTTTTACCTCTGTGATTACCTTGTATCTAAGCCTCTGCAAACTGCCCCCTTTTCCATCTAAAAGTGAGGAGAGTCCACTGCTTTATTCATCACTTGTGGGAAATAAGAACCTGGCCACCAGGAGGAGGCAAATACACCCCAGCCAAAGGCTTAAATACCCCCCCCCCACTTCCCTCATCCCCCAGTCATTCTTTGCCTTGCGTCACAGGAGGCTGGCAGAGAAGTGTCGGAAGATTCAGAGTAGTCTCTTATGGAGGGTAGTACTCGTCGCAATGGGACTGGAGTTTTAAGTAGTCCTGTCAGCCTCTCAGTGAGAGCATGGGTGAAAGTTAGAGTCCGGAGATGCAGGGGGAGTTCTCCTGCGAAACCATCCAGACTCATATTAACAGCTCCTTAAGCAATCAGCGTTGATGAGTTTTGCTGCCTGCTTCTATTCTCTCAAGTCCATGTCAGGAGTGATACTACTAACCTGTCACACTTGAAGGGCCGTGTTCCTGTTCCATGATGTTGAGTCTAATAAGATTGTTTTATTTTTTATATATATATAATAAAGTAATCCCCAGAAAAGAGGACAAAAGACGGCTGAAAAGTCATCCACGGCTGGTTCAAAAAAAGGTATTTATTGAGGCAAGGTGCTAGTACATAAGGTGAGAGCAAAGCCTTAACACCTGACGCGTTTCGCGCATGCGTACATGCGCTTCATCAGAGGTGATATGTTCAAGGTGTGCATTGACCTATATGCAGCAAAGGAACCAATCCTGTTATCGGTTCAATTAAGAACTATTGTCTACACCTATGAGTAAGGTAGCAGAAACCTTTGCTGCAGATAGGTCATTAATTCTGTTTCTTTAATTACTAAGTCAAGTAACACAGTAAACAGTTATGCAAATCTTCTAGTACTAGTACAGTTGTTAATATATATACATATACAAACTATTCATTCTAAGCCTATGTAAACTAAATTCTAATAGACAATTTAGATAAAAAATATATAAATTAAATAAAGATAAAAAATATATAAATAAAGAGTTAGCAGTTACATATAAAAAATATGTAGGTATTCAATAGAGCAATAATATGTAAGAATGGCTTAGAAAGAAAATATGGCGATTTTTCCAGAAATGCAGGCATATCGATAGTAGTGTCAATTGCTATAAGTCAGTCACTATCGATGCATATGTGAAAAAATCGACAATCTAAATAAAGAATGGAGAAACCATCATATTAACATAAACAAAACAATATGTTGATATATGAATAATACAAATGAAATTCATACAGAAAACAGAAATTATATTAAAAAAAAACATAAATATAATAATAAAAAACATAAATGTAATAATAAAAAACACACAGTTAATTTCGGATGTGCTAAGTTAATTGTTCACTATTTAAGTTAGTACATCCAAAGATTTTTTTAGATTTTTTCATTCATTTATTTGTGGGACCTGAGCTATGGTAGTAAACTGTGGAGGGAAAAAGAAGACACTTTATATAGGGTAAATGCGGAGAAAAGTTTTCTCTTATGTTGTTTTATTTTATTTTAGATTATATTATAAATTCTATTATTCAACAAATAGGTCAACATCCATCCTTTTGTTAATTCCTTCTGGTACTCTAGTATGTAATTTTATAATCCAAAAGATCTCTTTCTTTCTTAAGCATTTTTCCCTATTACCACCCCTAGGATGTTTTTTAATAATATCAATACCTATGAAAGAGAAATATTTTTGTCCTATACCATGCAATCTAAAATGCTTAGCTACCGGCGTTTTAGGTTCTTTCTCATCTAAGGAGCGTAAATGTTCACGAATTCTTTCTTTTAATGGGCGGGTAGTTATACCAATGTATTGACAGGAGCAAAATAGGCAATTAATGAGATAGATCACATATTGTGAATTACAGTCAATTCTATCTCGAATGTGGAACACTTGTTTAGTAATATTGGAAGAAAAAGTGTCTGTTACAGTGATGCACGTGCATCCTTTGCATGGTACATGGCCACATTTAAAGCATCCTGGTTTTGGGCTAAGCCAGTGTGCGCCTGTTGTTTCTTTGTCTGTAAACTGTTTGCCAGTTATTTCTCTTATGGTTGGTGCTCTTCATGCTATACATTTTATTCCTGATATTAAGATGTTATTAAGTGCCTCATCACCTTTTAGAATTGACAGATTATGTCTGACTATCTTACAAATTTGGTTATATTGTCTACTGAATTGCGTGATAAACAAAAGGTTTTGGTCAGGCAATATAGATTTATCAGTTTTTCCCGGTTTCTTAGGGCCTCCTTTAAGTAATTATTGTCTATTTAAATCTGCCACTTGTTTCTCCAATTTAAGTAGCAGATTCCTATGGTATCCTCTATCTGTCAATCTATTTGTTAGCTCTCTTGCTTGGGGGAAATAATCTACCAGTTCTGTACAGTTCCTTCTTAAACGAAGGTATTGTGCTTTAGGAATACCTCTTTTTAAATGATTGAGATGGCAGGAATCAGCTCTCAGTATCGTGTTCCTAGCCAATGGTTTGTGGTAGGTGCATGTGGAAATTATGTTATCTTTGGCTCTCAGACTTAGATCTAGGAAATCAATAGACTGTTTATGTATCTGTGCTGTAAAAGTCAAATTATATTCATTATTATTCATAAAGTCTACAAATTTGTCAGCTGTGCAGTCATCCCTGGTGTCCCAGATGACTATAATGTCGTCTATAAAACGGCCATATATTATAACATTGTCCTTATATGGAAACTGGTCTGAAAAGATCATATTTAATTCCAGCCACCCCATATATATGTTTGCTAGCGCGGGGGCAAATTTTGCCCCCATCGCTGTACCTCGTCTTTGTAAGTAATAAGTACCTTGGAAGATGAAAAAGTTATGTTGTAAAAGAAATTCTGTTATTTGGACAATAAATGATATAAATTCGTTACTATAGTCTGAATATCTATGTAACATAAAATCTATAGCCTCCAGTCCTTTTGAATGAGGGATGTTGGAATAGAGGGCCGTGACATCAATGGTGGCCCATACATAAGATTCTTTCCAAGTTATATCACTTATCTGTGTCAGTAAGTGTGTACTGTCCCTGATGTACCCTGGTAGGGCCAGCATGATAGGTTGTAGTATGTGGTTGAGCCAGCCACCCAATCTTTCACACAGAGATCCATTACTGGCCACAATGGGTCGTCCAGGTGGATTTTTGAGTCCCTTATGTATCTTGGGTGCAATGCGAAAGTATGGGGTGGTTGGCTGTTCCACATATAGGTAATCAGTTAATTCTTTATCCATGAAGCTATGTTCAATAGCATAATCAAATAAGTGACTAAGTTTGTTTTTGAAGGAGGTGGTGGGATTGAACGTAAGTTTAGTGTATAACATACAGTCTTTTAATTGGTTCTCAACTTCACCAATATAATCACTTTTGTTCAAGACCACCACTGCCCCTCCCTTATCCGCCTGGACTATCACCACACTGTCATTTTTCTGAAGTCTAGTCAATGCCTGTCTTTGTTGTCGGGTAAGATTATCCCTAGATATATCTAAGGGATTTTTTTCAATTGTATTTGATAAGTCGGTCAATTCTCTCTCTACCACTCTCTGATATAGGTCCAATAATTGATGTCTAGAATTTACTGGATAAAAATAAGAACTATTCTTATATGTGAAAGATGTGCAATTGTTTGTTAATGTGTCAGTAGATCTGGTGGATTCCTGTTGTAAGGAAATCAAATTAGTGAGATCCACCAGATCAGTGTATTTCAGTCCTACTGAACTATGCTTACTAGAAGCTTGTGTGTTATCAAGTGAGTGCTCAACTGGGGTATCTTTAAAGTGTTTTTTCAAAACTATCTTACGGACAAATCTATTGATATCAATAAGTGTATTTACAAGATCAAAATTATGTGCTGGTGCATACGATAAACCTTTATTTAGCAAATTACATTCTGTGTTGGACAATTTATAATCAGAGAGGTTAATGACTGCTACTTCTTTATATTTTTTCTGACCCTGCTGGGGTAACGAAAGGTTGGTTCCGTTTCGTCCATATCTATTGTATCTTGTGTTTTCTTAGGTGTGCTAGTCTGGCTTGGTTGCTTCACTAAAGTTTTTAATCCTTTTCTACTGGTGCTCGGATTCAAACTGGTCTTATCTGGTTCAATTAAACCTTGTGATTGTTCACCTTCAGTGGACTGTGCACTAGTATCCTGATAATCTGTGTCTATGCTAGAGAATGTCACATGTTTATTTTTATTTCTATCTGTCTTATTTCTATTTCCTTTTTTGTTTCTATTTTTTTCTTTGTTTTTCTTTGTGGATGGCCAATTTTGTCTAATAGGCTTATGTTGCTGCCATGAATATACTATATTAAGTTCATAGTCCTTGACATCTCTCTGATATTTCTGTACCTTCCTTTCAGATAGTACTGTGTCTAGAGTGTCTATTGTTTCAGTGAGCTGTTTACTATAATCTATGTGTTTTTGGGTAGTCTCAAATGGTTTGAGTGTTTCGATTGCATTATTAATTTCTATAAGGACTTGATCTCTTTCCTCTTTTTTATGACTTAATAGTTGTTTCATTAATATTATGGAACAATTAGTTAAATTCTCATTCCATTCCTCCATAAATTTGGGATTATTAAGTGCAAAGGAGGGATATTTCTTCATTCGTAAGCCCCTAGGTACCTTGTGCTCAGATATATAGAGTTCTAAGAACTCTATGTCCCACCACAAATTAGTTTCTCTAAATCTTAACAATTCTAATTTGGAAAATACATTAGCAATATCATCCTCATCAACAAGAACAAGCGCTTGGCTATCACCTTTTAGTGCATTTTCCATAATGCGTTTTCTTTTTGTTTCATTTATAACCCCTGTGGGTGTTTTTGTTGCCATTATGGAAGATGTACCAATGGATACTTAAAATGTAAATTATATACAGTATATTCAAGAACCAGAGGAACCCTCAATATTTATAGATGCAGAGACAAAAATAAAAATACCTAGAGCAAAAGAGGATTATTAGCAGGTATAGATAATAGGGGATCTTACAACAGTGTGTATAGAGACAATGTATATATCTAAACAATGTTACAATACTTCGTAGTAAGCATTTCCCATAGTTGCAGAAAACGGTTTGCTATGCTTGCAAAATTGTGGAAATTTAAATGGTAAAGTCCACAATTACATTGATATAGAATGTTCCAAGTATATTCCAAGTATATTCTAAGTATAGCGCTATATCTATGTGTATAGAAAGCGCTATGGAAGTTCCTGACGGCAAGAAACAAACTGTGGGGAAAAAAAGCTGTAATGTAGACGTCCCTCCGGACCCTTAGAGCAAAATAAGTGATATTTAGGTGACAGATTAATACTTCCTAAATTCACAAGGTATGACCTGACTTAAGTAAGAAGTGTCTCCATTAATAGCAGAGATACGAATACTTCAATTTTCAGGAAAGGCTTAAAGGGAAAAGGCTCTCTTAAATAGGGAGAGATGATGAATGGGAGGGGATATACCTTAAAGTTATATCACATCCTGTTAGAAATGGAAGTACAAAACACTGTTATATTCCATACAGCCATTGGCTTCACACTCTAGTGATCTATTTATAACTGTCCCTAATTGGCCACAGCAGATAAGGTAACCTCAGTTACAACATGGCAGCTCCCATTGTTTTTTAGACACTAAAACTTTCCACTTATTTTGTGACAGTCAACACCAGAATTTTTGTTGTTTAAAAAGATAGATACTCCCTTTTTATTATCCATTTCCCGATTTTTGCATAACCAAAACAGTTATAATAATACACGTTTTACCTCTGTGATTACCTTGTATCTAAGCCTCTGCAAACTGCCCCCTTTTCCATCTAAAAGGGAGGAGAGTCCACTGCTTTATTCATCACTTGTGGGAAATAAGAACCTGGCCACCAGGAGGAGGCAAATACACCCCAGCCAAAGGCTTAAATACCCCCCCCCCCACTTCCCTCATCCCCCAGTCATTCTTTGCCTTGCGTCACAGGAGGCTGGCAGAGAAGTGTCGGAAGATTCAGAGTAGTCTCTTATGGAGGGTAGTACTCGTCGCAATGGGACTGGAGTTTTAAGTAGTCCTGTCAGCCTCTCAGTGAGAGCATGGGTGAAAGTTAGAGTCCGGAGATGCAGGGGGAGTTCTTAAGCAATCAGCGTTGATGAGTTTTGCTGCCTGCTTCTATTCTCTCAAGTCCATGTCAGGAGTGATGCTACTAACCTGTCACACTTGAAGGGCCGTGTTCCTGTTCCATGATGTTGAGTCTAATAAGATTGTTTTATTTTTATATATATATATATATATATATGTGATAACGCAAGAAGACAGGGTCACAGTGTGACTCCTTTTATCTGTAAAGAATCTAGGGTAATACCTTCGGAAGGGGGTTATGGAACGGGGGATTTTAATATACATAATAATGTTTATTGTGTTTTTTTGCTGCACTTGTGTGAGATGAGGATCTGTCAGTGTGGAACAGTTAGAGAGATTGAGACAGGCTTTTTTGGCGCATCTCTCGCTCAGTGCAGGGGCGCTCCTGCATGGCACTCCATGTGACCGGGTGCGGCCTCAGTAACTTCCTCTTTCTCGTCCTGTGTTTGGAGGAGGCGAAAGCTGTGTCTTGTAGTCTGGGTCATAGGAGGTGGTGAGTTCCTCGGCCATTGGGATATAAAGGTGCCATTTAATCTATAATCAAGTCCGTAATAAAGGCGTAAGCTATGGAGGACCCTGATATGTTGGAGGATACTCCTTCCTTTTCTAAAACGACTAATTGTGTATACTGTGAGGAGGTTCCAGTGGAACAGCCGTTACAGCTCTGTTCCATATGTTATGACAATATTACTACTTCTAAAAAGAATAAAGTATTTAATACAACTGAGCCGTCCACCTCTGAGGGTTTTCTGTCCCGGGAGGTGCATTCCCTACAAGCATCTCCAATTACACAAGCAGTTCCCCAGGGCATTACTAACCCTCCTGCGGGAGGGGCCCTTTGGCCTCCAGATTTCGCCGATCAATTGCAGACGGCAGTCTCTGCGGCCATAAATACGATGCCTTGTCTTACTAAGCGCAAGCGGAAGGTATGGCACAGCTATCTTCGACTCTGCTGGATATCTCGGACAGATTATCTGTGGAGGAGGAGAATTCCAACTTGTCAGAGGATGTTGCTTCTGAGTCGGAATTGGCTACTTCTAGGCCTCTGTCCACGGAGGAACCAGATTTCATATTTAAAATGGAGCATTTGCGTTTCCTGCTGAAGGAAGTGCTTTCTATGCTGGAGGTTCCGGAAACAAAGCTACTGGAGGAACATTCGATCCCTAAATTGGATAAGGTTTACGAGGACAGGGTAGTGCCCCAGGCCTTCCCGGTTCCTATCAAAATGGCATACATTATTAAGAATGAATGGGAGAAACAAGGTTTGCCCTTTTCTCCCTTGTCTTCTTTTAAGAAGCTTTTCCCCATTCTGGATGCGCAGCTTGAACTGTGGGCAACCGTCCCTAAGGTGGATGGTGCCATCTCCACGCTCGCTAAGAGAACGACCATTCTGCTTCAGGATAATTCCTCTTTTAAGGAACCCATGGAGAAAAAGATCGAGTCCTTGTTGCGGAAGATGTTCCAACTGACGGGGTTCATTTTCCAACCGGTGGCGGCTGTCGCTGCGGTGGCTGCCGCGGCTACCTATTAGTGTGATGACTAGCAGCAATGGTCGAGGTGGAGACCCCCTCGAGGAGATTTTGGATCGAATCAAAGCCTTAAGAGTAGCGCATTCGTTCATTTGTGGTGCTAACATGCAGATTATTCACCTGAATGCTAAGACGTCAAGATTTTCTCTTTTAGCTCGCAGGGCTCTGTGGCTAAAATTGTGGTCTTGCTTGCTTTCCCTTCCATTCAAGGGGAAGGTTTTGTTTGGCCCGGGTCTGTATTCTATTATATCTACAGTCACGGGTGGCAAGGGTACCTTCTTACCTCAGGATAAGAAAGCCAAACCTAAGGGATCTACTTTCCGTCCCTTTCAGGCAGACAAGTCTCAGCGCCAGCAGCCTTCCGCAAAATCTGAGCAATCCAAGGGATCTTGTAAGCCAGAAAACTCTTGGAATAAGTCCAAGCAGAACAAGAAGCCCACTGAGTCAAAGTCGGCATGAAAGGGTGGCCCCGACCCGTCCTTGGACCAGGTAGGGGGCAGACTATCTCTTTTTGCGGGGGCCTGGAGGGGAGACGTTACCGACCCTTGGGTCCTGGAGGTCGTCGCCCAGGGGTACAGGATAGGTTTCAAGTTGTATCCGTCCAAAGGCAGGTTACTCCTGTTCAAAACCAGAGAAGAGATAAGCCTTCCTGGTATGTGTGAGGGATCTCTCATCTCTCGGGGTAAGTCCCAGTTCCTCATGCAGAAAGAGGTCTGGGGTATTATTCAAACCTTTCAGTTGTCCCAAAGAAGGAGGGTATGTTTCATCCAATTCTGGACCTAAAGGCCCTAAACAAGTTTTTGTCAGTCCCATCATTCAAGATGGAGACGATCAGGTCAATTCTGCCCCTGGTTCAAGAGGGGCAATTCATGACGACTATAGACCTGAAGGATGCTTACCTTCATGTTCCAATCCACAAGGATCATTTCAGATTCCTAAGGTTCGCCTTCCTGGACCAGCACTTCTAGTTTGTGGTCCTTCCGTTTGGTCTGGCAACGGCCCCAAGAGTTTTTACAAAGGTTCTGGGAGCTCTTCTCGCAGGAGCGAGAGCCAGAGTAATTGCAGTGGCTCCGTATCTGGACGATATCCTGGTCCAGGCTCCATCTTACAGTCTGGCGGAGGACCATTCGAGAGCTCTCCTACTTATACTTCGATCCCATGGGTGGAAGATAAACTAAGGGAAGAGTTAATTGATCCCCAGTAACAGGGTGGAGTTCCTGGGTACGATAATAGATTATTCTGCAATGAAGATATTCCTGACAGACCAGAGACGTTGCAAGCTGGTGTCCAACTGTCTAGCCCTGCAGACATCCTCCAGGACTTCTGTGGCCAGGGTATGGAGGTAATAGGGCTCATGGTATCCAGCATAGATGTAATTCCATTCACCAGGTTTTATCTCAGACCTCTGCAGCTGTGCATGTTGAGACAATGGAACGGCGATCATTCAGACTTGTCCCAACAGATATCTCTGGACAGACCGGTAAGGGAGTGCATGTTAAGACAATGGAACGGCGATCATTCAGACTTGTCCCAACAGATATCTCTGGACAGACCGGTAAGGGAGTCCCTGTCTTGGTGGACCCGACCAGGCCAGTTGTCCCAGGGGACTTCTTTCCTGAAACCGTCCTGGGAGGTTGTAGCCACGGATGTGAGTTTATCAGGTTGGGGGGCTGTTTGGGGTGCCAGAAAGGCACAAGGCAGATGGACTTGAGAGGAATCAAGCCTACCTATAAACATTCTGGAACTTTGAGGGATTTTCAATGCTCTGAAGGCTTGGCCCCCTCTGGGGTCATCCCAATTCATCAGATTCCAATCAGACAACATCACCTCGGTGGCTTATATAAACCACCAGGGGAGGACGAGAAGCTCCCTTGCAATGAGGGAAGTATCTCAGATTCTGTAGTGGGCAGAGACTCACAATTGTTCGCTTTCAGCAATCCACATTCCGGGTGTGGACAAATGGGGAGCGGATTTTCTGAGCAGACAGACATTTCATTCAGGGGAAATAGATCTCATGCTGCCCAGACTCAATTGCAAGTTACCCAGATATGAGTCGCGATCCAGGGATCCCCAAGCGGAACTGATAGATGCCTTGGCGGTACCCTGGAACATCAACCTAATCTACATATTTCCACCGTTGCCTCTTCTACCTCGAGTAGTGGCCCGCTTCAAGCAGGAGCAAGCTTCGGCTATTCTAATTGCTCTCTCGTGGCCGCAGAGGACGTGGTTTGCGGATCTAGTGGTGATGTTGTCTTATCCGCCATGGAAGTTACCTTGTCGCAAGGACCTGCTAGTTCAAGGTCCTTTTCTACATCAAAATCTCGATTCTCTGAGGCTGACTGCATTCAGATTGAACTCCTAGTCTTAGCAAAGAGAGGTTTTTCGGAGAGAGTGATCGACACTCTCGTCCAGGCCAGGAAGCTGGTCACTAGACGCATCTACCACAAGGTGTGTAGGACCTACTTGTCCTGGTGTGAGGAACGAGGATACCCTTGGTACAAGGTCAAGGTATACAGGATTTTGACTTTCTCCAGGATGGTCTGGATAAGGGTCTTGCTGCCAGTTCCCTAAGGGGACAGATTTCGACTTTATCTGTACTGTTGCACAAGAAGCTTGCGGAGCTTCCTGATATTTAGTCCTTTGTTCAGGCTCTGGTTAGGATTAGACCGGTTTTCAGGAATCCGGCTCCTCCCTGGAGCTTTAACTTGGTACTTAAGGTCTTGCAGAGGGCTCCGTTTGAGCCTATGCATGCTCTGGACATTAAGATTCTCTCATGGAAGGTGCTGTTGTTGTTGCCTATTGTTTCAACACACAGAGTCTCTGAGTTGGGGGCCTTACAATTTGAGCTTCCTTACTTGTATTTTTCATGCTGACAAAGCTGTTCTGCGAACCAGTTTGGGATTTCTTCCTAAGGTAGTGTCGAGTTGTAACGTTAACCAAGAAATAGGGGTTCCTTCCTTGTGTCCTAACCCATTCTCTTCAAAGGAGAGGTTACTTCTTAATCTGGATGTGGTTCGGGCCTTAAAGCTTTATCTTCAAGCCACGAAGGAGTTCTGTCGTCTTTATTTGTCGTGTATTCTGAAAGGCGCAGGGGGCAGAGGGCCTCTGCAACTTCTCTATCTTTTTCGCTGAGGAGTATGATCCGTCTGGTTTATGAGGCAGCGGGACACAAGTCTCCTCAGAGAATTACGGCTCACTCGACTAGAGCTGTGGCCTCTTCTTAGGCCTTTAAGAATGAGACTTCTATGGAGCAGATTTGTAAGGCGGCAACCTGGTCATCCTTACATACTTTTTTTTACAAATTTGAAGTTTTTGCTTTGGCGGAAACAGCTTTTGGGAGAAAGGTCCACCTCCTTTACCCTCACGTTTTCTTCATTCAGTGTCCTCTAGAGCTTGGGTATTTGTTCCCACAAGTGATGAATGAAGCAGTGGACTCTCCTACTCTTTAGATGGAAAACATAAAGTATGCTTACCTGATAATTTCATTTCCATCGTGGGGAGGAGAGTCCACTGCATCCGCCCGTTTTCCAGTGGGCGGACCTAAATTTATTTTTTGTTCTTCTGGCACCATTTATACCCTGATATTTCTCCTACTGTTCCTTGTTCCCTTAGCAGAATGACTGGGGGATGAGGGAAGTGGGGAAGGTATTTAAGCCTTTGGCTGGGGTGTCTTTGCCTCCTCCTGGTGGACAGGTTCTTATTTCCCACAAGTGATGAATGAAGCAGTGGACTCCCCTCCCCACGATGGAAATGCAGTTATCAGGTAAGCATAATTTATGTTATTTCAGTTCTTTTGACAGACTTGCATTTTAGCTAATCAGTGCTAGCTCCTAGGTAACTTCACGTGCGTGAGCTCAATGTTATCTATATGAAACACATGAACTAACGCCCTCTAGTAGTAAAAAACTATCAAAATGCATTCAGATTAGAGGCGGCCTTCAAGGTCTAAGAAATTAGCATATGAACCTCCTAGGTTTAGCTTTCAACTAAGAATACCAAGAGAACAAAGCAAAATTGGTGATAGAAGTAAATTGAAAAGTTGTTTAAAATTACATGCCCTATTTGAATCATGAAAGGTTTTTTTGGACTTGACTGTCCCTTAAACAGCTAATGAAAATTTAAAAAATACATCTACATGTTATTCTCAGAATAATCTTTTCAGTTTGAATGTATCATTCTACCTAGCATTTATTTAGTGTTTAATGTCCCTTTAAGTGTACCTATAAGCTTAGCTCAGAGTACACTAAAAGGCTTATGCATACAGAAAATAAAACAGAAATATTAACACTGCATGCCAAGGTCGTTTAGTATTAGTGAAGGTCTGAAATGAATATGTGAAAAAAGTAAATTGCTATTTATGTCTCTGTGTTCCAATGGTATAAACATATGCAGACTTGAAATTGCAGAAAAGAGCAGTTTTTATTCCAAAGAATAAACATATGTCACACTTGGCTTTAAATGATATTCACAGGTGATTTCAAAAACAACTACAAACAAGCTAGCTCTTTTAGAGCACTAACTAAACATGTAGCAATCCTAACTATCCCAGTTAGAATAAGCTAATAAACAATATAACGGTTTTCACCAACCTTTCTGATTATCTGTTTTCTCAGATACGTTTTCACTGCTGTCCTGCCCTCAGCAGGTAAAACAAATATTCTCTTTTTTCCTAGGAATTAGCAGCCTGAGAATTTAGCTGCTGCTAATTAATTAATTAGGAAGGGGTGAGTGGATAAAGACTAAGAAGGATTCTGGGTCCTAAATGCCTTCCCTCCACTACCGTTCCAGACACTCTCTGTTACATATCCTCCACGCCAAGCTCAGACCTATTGGAATTAGCGGCCTTCATCAATAAACAGTGCACACAGAAAAGACCATCTGTTACCCTGAGTCTTATCAGCCCTATGCTGATAAATGACTGAATAAATGACTGAAGGCTAAGAAACCACTGGGTCACTCTGGCATTTTTCTCTTTATTTTGACTCATCCAACTCAAAGGTACATGATCAGTAATCAATTTAAATTTCCTTCCTAGAAGGTAATATTTCTCTCATAAAATGATGGTCCACAGTCCTCTATAACATATGGGATATATTTCCCGCCAGCAGGAGAAGGTCAGGAACCCATATCAGTGCTTAAAATCTCTCCCATCTCTCTTAGGCCTAGATTTAGAGTTGGGCGGTAGCTGTCAAAACCAGCGTTAGAGGCTCCTAACGCTGGTTTTGGGCTACCTCCGGTATTTGGAGTCAGTCAGGAAAGGGTCTAACGCTCACTTTGCAGCCGCGACTTTTCCATACCGCAGATTACGTCAATTGCGTATCCTATCTTTTCAATGGGATCTTTCTAACGCCGGTATTTAGAGTCTTGGCTGAAGTGAGCGTTAGAAATCTAACGACAAAACTCCAGCCGCAGAAAAAAGTCAGTAGTTAAGAGCTTTCTGGGCTAACGCCGGTTCATAAAGCTCTTAACTACTGTGCTCTAAAGTACACTAACACCCATAATCTACCTATGTACCCCTAAACCGAGGTTCCCCCACATCGCCGCCACTATATTAAAATTTTTTAACCCCTAATCTTTCGCTCCGTACACTGCCGCCAACTACGTTATCCCTATGTACCCCTAATCTGCTGCCCCTAACACCGCCGACCCCTATATTATATTAACCCCTAATCTGCCCCCCACAACGTCGCCGCCAGCTACCTACACTTATTAACCCCTAATCTGCCGTCCGCACGCCGCCGCCAGCTACATTATAGCTATGTACCCCTAATCTGCTGCCCCTAACAGCGCCGACCCCTATATTATATTTATTAACCCCTAATCTGCCCCCCTCAACGTCGCCTCCACCTGCCTACACTTATTAACCCCTAATCTGCCGAGCGGACCGCACCGCTACTATAATAAAGTTATTAACCCCTAATCCGCCTCACTCCCGCCTCAATAACCCTATAATAAATAGTATTAACCCCTAATCTGCCCTCCCTAACATCGCCCACACCTAACTTCAATTATTAACCCCTAATCTGCCGATTGGAGCTCACCGCTACTCTAATAAATTTTTTAACCCCTAAAGCTAATTTTAACCCTAACCCTAACACCCCCCTAAGTTAAATATAATTTTATTCTAACGAAATAAATTAACTCTTATTAAATAAATTATTCCTATTTAAAGCTAAATACTTACCTGTAAAATAAACCCTAATATAGCTACAATATAAATTATAATTATATTATAGCTATTTTAGGATTAATATTTATTTTGCAGGCAACTTTGTATTTATTTTAACCAGGTACAATAGCTATTAAATAGTTAAGAACTATTTAATAGCTAAAATAGTTAAAATAATTACAAAATTACCTGTAAAATAAATCCTAACCTAAGTTACAATTAAACCTAACACTACACTAGCAATAAATTAATTAAATAAAATACCTACAATTATCTACAATTAAACCTAACACTACACTATCAATAAATTAATTAAATACAATACCTACAATTATCTACAATTAAACCTAACACTACACTATCAATAAATTAATTAAATACAATATCTACAAATAAATACAATGAAATAAACTAACTAAAAAAATATTACAACAATTTTAAACTAATTACACCTACTCTAAGCCCCCTAATAAAATAACAAAGCCCCCCAAAATAAAAAAATGCCCTACCCTATTCTAAATTAAAAAAGTTCAAAGCTCTTTTACCTTACCAGCCCTGAACAGGGCCCTTTGCGGGGCATGCCCCAAGAAGTTCAGCTCTTTTGCCTGTAAAAAAAACACATACAATACCCCCCCCCAACATTACAACCCACCACCCACATACCCCTAATCTAACCCAAACCCCCCTTAAATAAACCTAACACTAAGCCCCTGAAGATCTTCCTACCTTATCTTCACCTCACCGGTGAAGATATTTTACAGGTAAGTATATAGATTTAAATAGGAATAATTTATTTAATAAGAGTTAATTTATTTCGTTAGAATAAAATTATATTTAACTTAGGGGGGTGTTAGGGTTAGGGTTAAAATTAGCTTTAGGGGTTAAAAAATTTATTAGAGTAGCGGTGAGCTCCGATCGGCAGATTAGGGGTTAATACTTGAAGTTAGGTGTCGGCGATGTTAGGGAGGGCAGATTAGGGGTTAATACTATTTATTATAGGGTTATTGAGGCGGGAGTGAGGCGGATTAGGGGTTAATAACTTTATTATAGTAGCGGTGCGGTCCGCTCGGCAGATTAGGGGTTAATAAGTGTAGGCAGGTGGAGGCGACGTTGAGGGGGGCAGATTAGGGGTTAATAAATATAATGTAGGGGTCGGCGGTGTTAGGGGCAGCAGATTAGGAGTACATAGCTATAATGTAGCTGGCGGCGGCGTGCGGACGGCAGATTAGGGGTTAATAAGTGTAGGCAGGTGGAGGCGACGTTGTGGGGGGCAGATTAGGGGTTAATTAATATAATATAGGGGTCGGCGGTGTTAGGGGCAGCAGATTAGGGGTACATAGGGATAATGTAAGTAGCAGCGGTTTACGGAGCGGCAGATTAGGGGTTAATAATAATATGCAGGGGTCAGCGATAGCGGGGGCGGCAGAATAGGGGTTAATAAGTGTAAGGTTAGGGGTGTTTAGACTCGGGGTACATGTTAGAGTGTTAGGTGCAGACGTAGGAAGTGTTTCCCCATAGAAAACAATGGGGCTGCGTTAGGAGCTGAACGTGGCTTTTTTGCAGGTGTTAGGTTTTTTTTCAGCTCAAACAGCCCCATTGTTTTCTATGGGGGAATCGTGCACGAGCACGTTTTTGAAGCTGGCCGCGTCCGTAAGCACCGCTGGTATCTAGAGTTGCAGTGGCGTTAAATTATGCTCTACGCTCCCTTTTTGGAGCCTAACGCACTGAAAACCCAGCCATTCTGTGAACTCTAAATACCAGCGGTATTTAAAAGGTGCTGGGGGAAAAAAGCACGCGTAGCTAACGCACCCCTTTGGCCGCAGAACTCTAAATCTAGGCGTTAGTTTTGTTCGTGGCCTCGTAGGAGTTGGTTCAGAATAGAGGTTGCTCCAGCTACTTGTTAATGGATTACAAATTGGGAGCTCAGACCTATGATAATCATTTACAAAGAAGACAGAAAATACTCTTCACAGCAGCTGAATGATACAGGGACACAGGAATTACCCTGTTATGTGCATAGTATTTCTACCCTCAGGCATCGCAGGGACTTGACCCTAACCTCCCCCTGAGGGACTTAGGTATTTTTTACTGCAATCCTCTGCTGTACCTAATATTTGCACTAGATAGGTTCTCTACCGGATACTGCTGCATTGACATGTCTGGTAAGCCAGTAGAGGGGTGCTGTGTAAGGTAAGCGACTTTTCACAGCACACACACAGCCCAGAAGCAATTTGTAGGTACTCTGATACAGGTACAGCATAGCCAGGGGACTTAACCTGCTCTCCTCAGGACACATTTTTTTTCTTCCTATCAGGTCCCTACTAGTCCTATCATTATTAGGAACATAGTCAGGGAGGCCTGTGACCCTTTGCAGCCCCCTGGCAACTCTGGCGGTACTTTTGGGGCGTAGCGCAGTGATCGGTTCAGTGAGATTATGGTTAAGCTGGGGAACATGGTTTTATTAATTTATGAGGGTTTTTATGCTTGGTGCACTACTAATTTGGCAAAAGGATCCAAAAGTTTTTATTTGATTCACTGCAGCACCGGCTTTTCTTCTGACGGTAGCTCTGTCCCCTCGATGTTCCTGGGCATTTCCTCTTCAATACAGAGTCTGTGCAGCCATTTGGGCCAGATTCCAAATGTAATTTCAGTGTCTGCCAGTACCAGGAAAGAGTACCCATACAGGAGCTGCCAGGGGGGTACTTAAAGGGACACAAAACACAAATTTTGTCTTTCATGATTCAAATAGAGCATGCAATTTTAAGCAACTTTTCTAATTTACTCCTATTATAATTTTTCTTTGTTCTCTTGCTATCTTTATTTAAAAAAGCAGGAATATAAGCATAGGAGACGGCCCATTTTTGGTTCAGAACCTGGGTAGTGTCAGCTGATTGGTGACAAATGTAATCCTCAGTGGGACCTTGAACAGGTAGCGTTTATTTCCTTCCCACTTTTGGTGCAACAGCTCTTTTTTTGCCAAATCTGTCCTAATTTAACTGATAACTGCAAAAGAATTCACGTAATACTAACTTTACAACAGTGGATAGCTTTGTTGTCTGCAGACTAAAGCCTAAATTAGCTCTTCCAATTAAGGCAAATAGTGGGTAGAGTTTGGCTATTGAAAAATAATTGCAGTAAAAAGGATGTTAATTTGTTTAAAAACTTTAAGACGACTGAAATGTTATACTATAGCAACACAACATAAATGTCTTTTAATTACAAGGTATTTACTGTTCCTTTAAACTCATACACATATTTCAATTAAAATGCATAGCTTTTCATGGCGTTTTTGAAATGCCATCATGCAACAAATACTTTCCGTAAATACCGTACATAGGGACAATTCATTGACACCCATATTACATAATACAAACTTTTAAAGGATTTTTAGTCTTTTTTTAAAATGTCAATGCCTTGAGATGTGCCTTTTTGAGTGGCAATTTTATTTATTAATAATAACCAATGATATAGTTAAAATCACTCTTTTAATCTATGAAATGTGTTCATTTACAATCATTTAAATGTTTAGCTTGCAATGTAGCGTTCGCAGAAATTACTTAATTACTTAATGTGTAATAATGCATTTAACATATTAATTTAAAAAACTGCTTTTGAAACATATTAGGCAGCCATCAGCCTTGTTTTACTTTCCCTATGGCCATGCACTGATCCCTCTGTGAAGGTCTGAAAATGTTCTTGCAAGAACCCAAACGAAAATCTTGTGATACCCGTTCCCCTGTTTTGTTTTATAGGTTTTTTTAAATTATAGAAAACACCTGATTAGATAGGACCCCAAATCAGGATAAGAAAATGTTGGGCCCAATAGAAACAATGAAGGTCTTAAGCCTTTGGTTGATCTTAGTTTGGACAAGTCTACAGTAGATTATAAACTTGCTTATTTAAAAAACATATTATATTTTGGGACTGAGTCACTGCTTATAGTTGGTAAATATATGCTCTTGTTTTGTATTTCATTTTATTGAGTACTGCATTCTAGTAATAAGATCTTAGTGGTAATCCAGCATCAATATGATGCAAATTAATGTAATACACTGAAATAGTATTTTATCATGTATGTGCCACATTGTGATTCAAGAGTTAGTTATGTAAATCCTCAAAGCCAAAAGGAATTAAAAATAATGTGAGGAGGAGTTGTGCAGATTCCTGGGTACCAGAAATATAACTCTTACCCTCTCCCTCTGTAGGAGTAACCTTTTTAGTTCTGTAATACATGTAAAAGACCAGACAGTTCTAGTCTACATTTCATTGTGTGATCACCCTGGTAAAACTATGTGCAGTCTCCAGCCTGCCCTAGAATAGCTCTGGAAAACGGATGTAATCAGCAGCTGAACTCATATGCATGTTCATGGTTACAAGTGCCAAGCCATTCACTGCTCAGATTCTGGGTAATCACTGTCAGTCTTTGTTATCAACTGCTAATAAGGAATATACCAGATGAGAAGATTTGAGGGCCTGCCTGTGTTTTGTTTATTATATGTAACCATTTATTATTTGGTCAAATATGCAATTATTGGACTGCAGATATGTCTATATCCAGCTTATAGTAGCCAAGATAATTAGTGCTAAAACTGCCTGCACTTTTGTTAGACCCCCATCCCAGTCTAGAAAGAAAACTAGTTTAGCTTATATGCCCAACTCACAGCAAAAGATTTAAAAAAATAAAATTGAAACCGGACCCAGAACTGCCAAATTGTGTGACACAAGAGAAAGTAGTACACAAAGTCTTTCACCTCTAGTGTGCATTTGCCACATATGTCCTCATAATTAGATTTCAATTAAAAAATCTGATGAGGGGTAAGGTAGTCTCTATTCAAAATTCTCATATGTGATTTTCTTGGAGATGTTGATACAGCAGCCTGTTTTACCTTTTCTGCACTGCTAACTTTTTATGCAAAATTGCTTCTCTTAAAGGGATACTAAACACAATTTTTTTTTATTTCATGATATAGATAGATCATGCGATTTTAAGCAACTTTCTGATTTACTTCTGTTATCAATTTCTTTCATGTAATTGGCAAGAGTCCATGAGCTAGTGACGTATGGGATATACAATCCTACCAGGAGGGGCAAAGTCTCCCAAACCTCAAAATGCCTATAAATACACCCCTCACCACACCCACAATTCAGTTTTTACAAACTTTGCCTCCTATGGAGGTGGTGAAGTAAGTTTGTGCTTGATTTTCTTCTGTGATATGCGCTTCTCAGCATTTTGAACCCCGATTCCTCCCAGAGTACAGTGAATGTCAGAGGGATGTGAAGGGAGTATCACTTATTGAATTCTATGGTTTTCCTGGCGGGAAATCTTTTCATAGATTCTCTGTAATCGGTGGTAGAGATTCATCTTCTACCTCCCTTTTCAGGTCGACGATATACTCTCATATTCCATTACCTCTACTGATAACTGTTTCAGTACTGGTTTGGCTATCTGCTATATGTGGATGGGTGTCTTTTTTTTGGTATGTTTTCATTACTTAAGACACTCTCAGCTATGGTTTGGCACTTTATGTATTAATGTAAAGTTCTAAATATATGTATTGTACTTATATTTGCTATGAGTCAGGTTTATGTATATTTCCTTTTGCAGACTATCAGTTTCAAAATTGGGAAAAACATATTTAGGAAGTTATTTTTTCTTACCTGGTGTATATTGACATTGACAAATCTTCTAATCTCTTTAAAATGGAGTATGTTCGTTCTTTGTAAAAAGAGGTGTTGATTACTTTGGATATTGAGGAAACTAATCCTCTTGATACTAAAACTAGTAAACGTTTAAATTCTGTTTATAAACCTCCTGTGGTTACTCCAGAGGTTTTTCCAGTTCCTGGTGCTATTTCTGATATGATTTCAAAGGAATGGAATAGGCCTGGTACTTCTTTTATTCCTTCTTCGAGGTTTAAAAAATTGTATCCTTTGCCAGCAGTTAGATTAGAGTTTTGGGAAAAAATCCCCAAAGTTGATGGGGCTATTTTTACTCTTGCCAAACGTACTACTATCCCTATGGAAGATAATACTTTCTTTAAGGACCCTTTAGATATAAAACTTGAATCTTTTCTAAGGAAAGCTTATTTATATTCTGGCTATCTTCTCAGGCCTGCCATTTCTATGGCTGATGTTGCAGCTGCATCAACTTTTTGGTTGGAAAGTTTAGCGCAACAGGAAACAGACCCTGATTTGTCTAGCATTGTTCGCTTGCTTCAACATGCTAATCATTTTATCTGTGATGCCATTTTTGATATCAACAAAATTGATGTTGGATCTATGTATTTAGCTATTTTAGCTAGAAGAGCTTTGTGGCTCAAATATTGGAATGCTGACATGGTATCTAAGTCTAGATTACTATCTCTTTCTTTCCAAGGTAAAATTTGTTTGATTCTCAGTTGGATTCGATTATTTCAATTGTCACTGGGGGGAAGGGAGTTTTTTTACCTCAGGATAAGAGATCTAAGGGTAAATTTAAAGCTTCTAATCGTTTTCGTTCTTTTCGACAGAATAAGGAACAGAAAGCCAATCCTTCCCCCAAAGAATATGGTTCCAATTGGAAACCTACTTCAAGTTGGAATAAATCCAAGCCGTTTAAGAAACCAAAGCCAGTCCCCAAGTCTGCATGAAGGTGCGGCCCTCATTCCAGCTCAGCTGGTGGGGGGCAGATTAAAATTTTTCCAAGCCATTTGGGCAGATTCTGTCCAAAATCAATAGATTCAGAGTATTGTCTCTCAAGGGTATCGAATAGGATTCAGAGTAAGACTTCCTGTGAGAAGATTTTCTCTCTCACATGTCCCAGTAAATCCAGCGAAGGCTCAGGCTTTTCTGAAGTGTGTTTCAGATCTAGAGCTTTCAGGGGTAATCATACCAGTTTCGTTTCAGGAACAGGGTCTGGGGTTTTATTCAAATCTGTTCATTATCCCAAAGAAAGAAAATTTATTCAGGCCAGTTCTGGATCTGAAAATTTTTAATAGTTTTGTAAGAGTACCAAATTTCAAGATGGTGACTATAAGGACTATTCTGCCTTTTGTTCAGCAAGGTCATTATATGTCCACGATAGACTTACAGGATGCATTTCTTCATATTCCGATTCATCCAAACCACTATCGGTTTCTGAGATTCTCTTTTCTAGACAAGCATTACCAATTTGTCGCTCTTCCATTTGGCCTAGCGACAGCTCCAAGGATTTTTTCAAAGGTTCTCTGTGCCCTTCTCTCTGTAATCAGAGAACAGGGTATTGCGGTCTTTCCTTATTTGGACTATATCTTGGTACTAACTCAGTCTTTACAGTCTGCCGAATCTCACACAAATCAACTAGTGTTGTTTCTTCAAAGACATGGTTGGAGGATCAATTTACCAAAGAGTTCCTTGATTCCTCAGACAAGCTGAAACCAATTTTATTTGTCTCTTGTCTGTTAGAGACATAGTCATGGGCACAGATCTAGATTTAGTGTCCATGACTCTGTCTCTAACAGACAAGAGACGAATAAAATTGGTTTCAGCTTGTCGGAGCCTTCAGTCTGAATCATTCCCTTCAGTAGCTATGTGCATGGAAGTTTTAGGTCTCATGACTGCAGCATCGGACGCGATCCCCTTTGCTCGTTTTCATATGAGACCTCTCCATGTTTGTATGCTTAATCAATGGTGCAGGGATTATACAAAGATATCACAATTAATATCCTTAAATCCCAATGTTCGACTCTCTCTGACTTGGTGGTTAGATCACCATCATATAGTTCAAAGGGGCCTCTTTTGTTCGTCCAACCTGGACTGTGATCACAACAGATGCAAGTCTTTCAGGTTGGGGTTTGGAAATCTCATGAGGCGAGGTTACCAATCAATATTTTAGAACTCCGTGCTATTTTCAGGGCTCTTCAGGTTTGGCCTCTGTTGAAGAGAGAACAGTTCATTTGTTTTCAGACAGACAATATCACAACTGTGGCATATGTCAATCATCAGGGTGGGACTCATAGTCCCCTAGCTATGAAAGAAGTGTCTCGGATACTTTCCTGGGCAGAATCCAGCTCTTGTCTAATTTCTGAGGTGCATATCCCAGGTGTAGATAATTGGGAAGTGGATTATCTCAGCCGTCAGACTTTACATTTGGGGGAGCGGTCGCTACATCTAGATGTGTTTTTTCAGATTGTTCAGATGTGGGGTCTTCCAGAAAAAGATCTGATGGCTTCACATCTAAACAAGAAACTTCCCAGGTACCTGTCCAGGTCCAGGGATCCTCAGGCGTAGTCGGTGGATGTGTTAGCAGTTCCTTGGTTTTACCAACCTGCTTATATCTTCCCGCCTCTAGTTCTTCTTCCATGATTGATCTCCAAGATCATCTTGGAGTGATCGTTTGTGTTTCTGGTAGCACCAGCATGGCCTCACAGGTTCTGGTATGTGGATCTTGTCCGGATGTCCAGTTGCCAACCTTGGCCACTTCATTTAAGACCTGACCTTCTGTCTCAAGGGCCGTTTTTCCATCAGGATATTAAACCATTTAAATTTTAAGGTATGGAAATTGAACGCTTAGTGCTTTGTCATAGAGGTTTCTCTGACTCAGTGATTGATACTATGTTACAGGCTCATACATCTGTCTCTAGGAAGATTTATTATCGAGTTTGGAAGACTTATATTTCATGGTGTTCTTCTCATAAATTCTCCTGGCATTCTTTTAGAATTCCTAGAATTTTACAGTTTTTTTCAGGATGGTTTGGATAAAGGTTTGTCTGCATGTTCCTTGAAGGGACAAATCTCTGCTCTTTCCGTTTCATTTCACAGAAAGATTGCTAAACTTCCTGATATTCACTGTTTTGTACAGGCTTTGGTCTGTATCAAGCCTGTCCTTAAATCAATCTCTCCTCCTTGGAGTCTTAATTTGGTTTTGAAGGCTTTACAGGCTCCTCCTTTTGAACCTATGTATTCTTTGGACATTAAACTACTTTCTTGGATAGTGTTGTTCCTTTCGGCCATCTCTTCTGCTAGAAGAGTTTCCGAATTATCTGCTCTTTCTTGTGAGTCTCCTTTTCTGATTTTCCATCAGGATAAGGCAGTTTTGCGGACTTCATTTAAATTTCTACCTAAGGTTGTGAATTCTAACAACATTAATAGGGAAATTGTTGTTCCCTCTTATTGTCTTAATCCTAAGAATTCTTTGTAGAGATCCTTACATTCTCTGGATGTTGTAATAGCTTTGAAATATTATGTTGAAGCTACTAAAGATTTCAGGAAGACTGCTAGTCTATTTGTTGTCTTTTCTGGTTCTAGGAAAGGTCAGAAAGCTTCTGCCATTTCCTTGGCATCTTGGTTAAAGCTTTTGATTCATCAGGCTTATTTGGAGTCGGGTCAGACCCCGCCTCAGAGAATCACAGCTCATTCTACTAGATCAGTCTCCACTTTGTGGGCTTTTAAGAATTAAGCTTCAGTTGATCAGATTTGCAAAGCAGCAACTTGGTCTTCTTTGCATACGTTTACTAAATTCTACCGTTTTGATGTATTTGCCTCTTCGGAAGCAGTTTTTGGTAGAAAAGTTCTTCAGGCAGCTGTTTCAGTTTGATTCCTCTGCTTTTGTTTTAATTTTTTTCTTTGCATTTATGAGAAAATCTTATTCTTTTGGGTGTGGGTTTATTTTTTTCAGCGGAAAATGGCTGTTTTTATTTTTATCCCTCCCTCTCTAGTGACTCTTCTGTGGAGTTCCACATCTTGGGTATTGCTTTCCCATACGTTACTAGCTCATGAACTCTTGCCAATTACATGAAAGAAAACATAATTTATGTAAGAACTTACCTGATAAATTAATTTCTTTCATATTGGCATTCATATTGGTTATGATTTTTTGTATAAAGCACAATTATTTCTAGTTCCTTTTTTTGATGCTTTTTACTCCTTTTTCTATCACCCCACTACTTGGCTATTCATTAAAGTGAATTGTGGGTGTGGTGAGGGGTGTATTTGTAGGCATTTTGAGGTTTGGGAAACTTTGCCCCTCCTGGTAGGATTGTATATCCCATACGTCACTAGCTCATGGACTCTTGCCAATATGACAGAAATTAATTTATAAGGTAAGTTCTTACATAAATTATGTTTTTTGTTCGTTCTCTTGCTATCTGTATTTGAAAAAGCAGGAATCTAAGCTTAGGAGCTTGGCCCGTTTTTGGTTCAGCACCCTAGGTAGCACATACTGATTGGTGGCTACATGGAGTAAATTAGAAAGTTGCTTAAAAACGCCTGCTCTATCTGAATCATAAAAGAAAAAAATTGGGTTAGCATCCCTTTTAATTAGGGGACCAATCCCTTCTTCAACATTGGCTGGCGTTTGTCTGAGCTACGCTTTAATAAAATTCAGACAATGAAAATTTGCCAAACTGTGTGTTTGACACAGAGTCCAGGACATTCCCCATCATATGCATGCCTTGAAACTGTTTTTTTGGGAAGTGCGGGTCACCCCTAATGGGGAGCAAGGGTCACGTCCAGAGGGAACGCATGGGAACGGAGTTCCTGCACTATTTTTTCAGGTGGAACTAAGTTCCCCCTGGACAGAGAACAGAAACCAAACCCCAGAGTTTTAGATGTATACTGATAGCTAAAGATTCAAGCTTGCTCCTGTTTGATTGTGTCTTTTCATATGCCAGGAAGGGGGGAGTGTCTGCTCATCCTGATTTCTCAGCCCCTTTCACTGGGTGTCCCAGCCTAGCTACATCAACAGTGCTAAACTGGGAGCTTCTAAGGAAGTTTTTAAAAGGTTTTATACTGGATTTTTATATCAGTATATGTGCATAGTCTTCTTTATAGTAGTGTCCATGGATAGGCACAGACAAAGACTGTGGCGGACATTTTCCAAAGCACAGACCGTAGTGAAGGACACCAAGGTAGATTTGAAATTTAAAACATTATTTTATACTGATGCAGATGCCACTGATCCTATAATCAGCCCTCCTCTGGCTATACCCATGAACAAGTGTCACTACTGTGTCATTGTATAGTGCTGGGTGTTATTATACTGATGCAGATACCACTGACCCTATAACCATCCCTCATCTGGCTATACCCATGTGCCAGTGTCACTACTGTGTCATTGTATAGTGCTGGGTGTTATTATACTGATGCAGATACCACTGACCCTATAACCATCCCTCATCTGGCTATACCCATGTGCCAGTGTCACTACTGTGTCATTGTATAGTGCTGGGTGTTATTATACTGATGCAGATACCACTGACCCTATAACCATCCCTCATCTGGCTATACCCATGTGCCAGTGTCACTACTGTGTCATTATATAGTGCTGGGTGTTATACTGATGCAGATACCACTGACCCTATAACCAGCCCTCATCTGGCTATACCCATGTGCCAGTGTCACTACTGTGTCATTGTATAGTGCTGGGTGTTATTATACTGATGCAGATACCACTGATTCTATAACCAGCCCTCCTCTGGCTATACCCATGTGCCAGTGTCACTACTGTGTCATTATATAGTGCTGGGTGTTATTATACTGATGCAGATACCACTGACCCTATAACCAGCCCTCATCTGGCTATACCCATGTGCCAGTGTCACAACAGTGTCTTTGTATAGCGCTGGGTGTTATTATACTGATGCAGACCACTGACCCTATAACCAGTCCTTGTCTGGCTATACCCATGAGCCAGTGTCACTACTGTGTCATTATATAGTGCTGGGTGTTATTATACTGATGCAGACCACTGACCCTATAACCAGCCCTTGTCTGGCTATACCCATGTGCCAGTGTCACTACTGTGTCATTATATAGTGCTGGGTGTTATTATACTGATGCAGATGCCACTGACCCTATAACCAGTCCTTGTCTGGCTATTCCCATGAGCCAGCGTCACTACTGTGTCTTTGTATAGAGCTGGGTGTTATTATACTGATGCAGATACCACTGATCCTATAACCAGTCCTTGTCTGGCTATACCCATGTGCCAGTGTCACTACTGTGTCATTATATAGTGCTGGGTGTTATTATACTGATGCAGATGCCACTGATCCTATAACCAGCCCTCCTCTGGCTATACCCATGAGCCAGTGTCACTACTGTGTCATTATATAGTGCTGGGTGTTATTATACTGATGCAGATACCACTGATCCTATAACCAGCCCTCCTCTGGCTATACCCATGAGCCAGTGTCACTACTGTGTCTTTGTATAGCGCTGGGTGTTATTATACTGATGCAGATACCACTGATCCTATAACCAGCCCTTGTCTGGCTATACCCATGAGCCAGTGTCACTACTGTGTCATTATATAGCGCTGGCTGTTCTTATACTGATGCAGATACCACTGACCCTACAACCAGCCCTTGTCTGGCTATATGCATGTGCCAGTGTCACTACTGTTCCTTTGCATAGAGCTGGGTGTTATTATACAGATGCAGATACACATCCAGTATTTCACTCAGGCTTTATTTATTCTATAACTTCATCACCCAATATCGCTAACAGTCTCTTGACAAGCCACTAACTTTATTCACACTACATATTTTTTTTATTCCTATTATTTAATCAGAAAGAAAAGATATACTAAGGTAGTGGCGGACACTGCAAGGACTAGTCACGGTCACCAGTGTCCGTGTACGGACACCTTGCCTATCCCTGGTAGTGTCTATTATATGCAGTTATATTAAAATTGGTGTAAACTGTCCCTTTAACTGGAAAGTTAATGTATTTATGTGTTTATATGTGTATATATGTCTTTAAATACATATATACAAATATAAATACATATGTACACTCACACACACACACACACACACACATATATATAAATATATACAGTATATACACATACAAACATATCCATCTTTAGACATGCATATGTATGTATCTCAATGTTAAAGCCCTTTTGCCTGCCTTTTTTTCACAGAGAGCCTCATATCTTTGAGCCTTTATAACGTATGTGTGCAATATTTTATTTAAATAATTTGTATTAGATAGTGTTATCATGAGCGTAACTATACTTTGTAATGTATTTTTGATGTGATTTGTGCAACTATTTTGTTTACCAGAGCTCTGAAGTCACTGTAATCATTCTAGCGTAAATCATGATTGCGCTCAAGTGATTGCGACTACTTTCAACTCGTAATACGTGCGGTAAGCCTGAGAAGCACAAACTCCCGCGATAAACCCCATATCTTTTACACACATACAAATCAGCCAATAGGATTTCAGTAGCTCTCATCCTATTGGCTGATTTGAATTTGAATACTCAAATCAGCCAGTAGGAATTCAAGGTACCCCATATTTAAACGCGTACCTTGATATCAATCCTCAGTGTGCGGTGGTGATCGTACAAAGAGGATCTCCACACTGCATGGCTCCACGGTCGCCGGTTTTCAGTTCCGCAGTCACCGGTCTTCAGTTCCGCCCTCCGCTCCGCGTCGGCTTCTTCCTGGAAGAAGATAGAAGATATCGCCGCTTGGAAGAAGACTTCACCGCCGGACACAGGAACCGTGAGTACCTATCTGGGGGTTAGACTTAGGCTTTTTTAAAATACATTTTTTTTTTAGATTAGGGTTTTAATGGACCTTTGAAAAAGAGCTAAATGCCCTTTTAAGGACAGTAAAAGAGCTGAATGCCCATACAAATCCCGTTTTAGGGGCAATGGGTAGTTTAGGATTTTTTGGTGTTAGGTTTTTTTTATTTTGGGGGTTTGGTTGATGGGGGGTTTTACTGTTAGAGGGGGGACTTAGTATTTTTTAAGATAAAAGAGCTGTTTACCTTAGGGCAATGCCCTACAAAAGGCTCTTTTAAGGGCTATTGGTAGTTTAGCATTAGATGATTGGGTGTTTTTATTTTGGGGAGGCAGGGGCGTATTTATCCCTAGGCCAACAAGGCCGGTGCCTAGGAGGGCAGATTTGGGGGGGGGGCAGCAAAGTGACACTTTAAACTGCATATTTTTTTATTTTTTTCCGTAAAATTTAAAAAAATGTTTTTATCATTCACTGGTCACGTGACCCGGCTTTTTGCCGAGGTCACGTGACGTTTTCCTTACTTCCGCTGCCCACCAAACTGTTGCAAAGAGAGCCGACTTGCCGAACATTGGAGGGAGACACGCACGTGCGCACGTGATCTCCCGCCCAGGGTGTGAGGAGCGGCTGTGAGGACTGACGCGCATAATCGCAGCGACGCAGCAGTGTGAGTGGTATCATCGGACAGGAACAGGAGCTCGGAGTCACGTCTCAGGACAGTCACTGGAGGCCGGAGCGGAGAGGACTGGTGAGGAGGGAGGGGTCCAGCAGGCGGGAGGACTGAGGAGGGGGGTGATGAGCGTGCAGTGCCGGGGTGATATAGTAAGAAGAGAAGACGTCACCATTAGTCAAGTCACTTGTTTTAATTTATACAAAAACATCATGCATAGTATTAGTATTTTATGATATACCAGCCAGGATTCAGGAACTAAACATTGCTTGTCTTGATGGTCACCGTGATAGTAAGACGAGCAATGTTTAGTTCCTGAATCCTGGCCGGTATATTATATCATACGATACTAATACTATACATGATGTTTTTGTATAAAAACAAATGACTACTGTAACTTGACTAATTATTTTTTAAGCCGGCCCTGACCTGACTACCTACCCCAGCCTGGCCATGAAATCCGTGCTAGATATGTTCATTCAGCATGCCATTGATTCACTTCACACTTCACTTAAAGGGTCGAGCACTGAAAATGGGCAGCCAAGATATGCAAAATCCAGCACTTTTCAGCACCATATATATTTTAATAAAAGTGCAATACCTTGGCTAGTGGGGTCAGTGTGATCATGTGATGTGAAGAATTGTGAAACCATTCATTTGTAGACGCAGTAGATTCTAGAATGATCCTGTAAGTCATGTGACAGGTGTTTTTGTTTTGTGTGCTACTGTGCTTTGGTGAATGTTTTTTTTAGGGGTTAGGGGATGTCCCCCTACACAAATGTCAGACTTATAAGAACATTACAAAGTCCAAGTGTACATTGTTCAATAGTCAATACTAAACCCTTTTAACCTCATTTTCAGTCATAGTCATACAAATTATAAACTAATACACTTTCAAAAAATGACCTTTATCCGCAGGGGGGGGGGGGCAGCAGGATTCTGAGTGCCTAGGGCAGCACAAAACCTAAATACGCCCCTGTGGGGAGGGGTTATTTTCATAGGGATTAGGTTTAATTTTTTAATTTTTGATAATTTATTTTTTATTTTTGTAATCTTAGATTTATTTAATCTTAGGTTTTTTTTAAGTAATGTTAGCTTTTTTATTTTGTTTGTAACTTAGTATTTTTTAATTTAGGTAATTGGGTTTAATTTAGGGGGTGTTAGGTTAGGGGGCTTAGTAATTTAATTAGTTATTTGTGTTGTGTGTATTTGATGGCAGATTAGCGGTTAATATATTTATTAGGTAGTTTGCAATGTTGGGGTTAGCGGATTTAGGGGTTAATACTTTTACTAGGTAGATCGCGATGTGGGTGAATGGCAGATTAGGGGTTAATAGTTTAATTAGGCATATTGCATGGTGGGGGGTTGTCGGTTTAGGGGTTAATACTTTTATTATTAGTTCTGATATGGGGGGATTGCGGATATAGGGGTTTTTACATGTCGGAGATTTGACATTTTTTTTTATTTTCTTAGGCGCCTTTAGTTTCTAAAGTTCCGTAAGTCACTGGCGACTCCAGAAATTTGTATTTATGCTCATTTCTGGACATCTATAGTTTATCCGACTTACGGCACTTTATGAACTGCTGGCGCTGTATATGTATATCGATGTATATCGATGACGAGGTGAAATTATGGGCAGCGGGTTTCAGCAGTTACACTGAAGCCTGCCCCGCATATGTAATCTCGCCCCAGATTTCTAAACACAGTGATTTAAGGCTCCTTCAAAGTTACATAAAACCAGATACTGAGACATTATCACTTTATCAAGCCCATCCATCACATTAATGGGGCAGTCTAAACCTGAATTTTATTGTTTAAAAGATAGATAATACCTTTATTACCCATTCCCCAGTTTTGCATAACCAACACAGTTATATTAATATACTTTTTACTTCTGTGATTACCTTGTATCTAATCCTCTATAACATTCTGATGTAAACATTTATTTTTATCGTCAAGTTTTTTGTGTATCAAATGTTCTAATTTTGATTAACACCAAACTTAATGTAGTAATATAGCGCAAATAAATTGCACAAAATTGGGCATCAATACTTCACAATAAACATTAATGTACCATTCTTTATTAACACCAATTGGATGGCTGGTATAGCACTTCATTTGCTCCTGATACATAAATTCTAAGTGTCAAATCATTACCATTTTATTAGGATCTTTTCAACCAGTCGCAATTACATTTATAAAAAGGGATCACCTTTAAGTAAAACAGAAAATTCAATTAAATCTGCTTTATCAAAAATATTGATGCGTCATATTGTCACACTGAATTATATTGCATAATAATGATACTTTGTTAAAACAAGCTGAAAAATGAGATATATACTAAAACTATCAGCTGGTAAGGTTATTTTGTCTCTAACTGCCACCTACTGGTATATAAAGGTATTATTTAAAATGTATAAATTATTATAGAAGATAAATTTTGTTAGCAAGACGAAACAATTATGGATGTGTTGGTATAAGGACTATTGGACCACTCTACAAATCTATCCCTTCAGAAATAGATTAAATACATAAAGCAAATAGTAAAAAACGAATGTGCTAAAAAAGCAAAGTCCTAGATCAGAGGAACATATATCAAAATATATTTAATATCAATAAAATAACACATAAATGTATGCAAAATAGATCTAAGGAAGTAAAATATTCTGATTGAAATAATGATGTGTAAATAAAACAACAAAAGTCAATGCTGTGTAAAGAATAAATACATTCACAAAAAATAAAAATCTAGGCTCAGTAGTGTTCACATGTCTTAAGGACTATACAGTATGTATTACATTGTTACATAGAAAGGAGCAGAGTTTTTCATCAAAGGATACCACAAGAAAGCCATACATTTGGTAAAAGATGCAAATGGATTTTTTTTTATTGCACGCTCCATCTGAGTCATTAAAGGGACATAAAACCCAAATGTTGTCTTGTATGTTTCAGATAGAACATACAATTTTAAACAACTTTCCAATGTACTTCTATTATCACATTTTCTTTGTTCTCTTCTTATCCTTTGTTGAAAAGCGAGATTTTTAAGATATGAAAAATATGAAAATATAAAGAATATATATAAAAAAATATAAATAGAAATGTATTATATGACACCAGATAAGATTTTGTACAGAATAAACATTTATTTTTTATTTTAGTAAAAACCAAAAAGTTTTTTTAAAACCTGTGAGTTTAAGATTCTTATGTACAGATGAATCTGACAGGTTGGCCAACCTTGTAATCTAAATAATCTTAAATTGATCTAATATGGATTTCTTGTGTATCAGTATCAATAGTATCAATATTTGACAAATTTCAACACAGCAATTTTAAAACCCACAGTTATATGATAGGCTGTTGATCTAATCAGGAGTTTAGGACTATATACCTGAATTAAAATTGTATAAACAAAATTGCAATTTTCAAATGAAGTTTATAGAGTATGTATAAAAAAGTCCGTTTTTTTTCAAAACGTAAATAAAAAGTCTGTCTTGAGGTAACCCTTAGGTGGTACCCAATATGAGAGTCTATGATGTTTATAAGAAATTTTCTTGGCTGCAGCCTAAGTTTATAGCAGATATTTTTTAAGGTACTATGTACCTATATCAAATGCGGTAAGGTAAGCAGGTGTAGATCTATTATTATCCTTGCTGAGAGATGTTTTTGCAAACAGCTTTTCTTCCTTGAACTTTAAGTGGTGTGATACACAAATCTGCCTCCTATGTCTTGAAAAAGGCTGGTTATCACAGCTGAAACGCATTGCACTGATCCTTCATCCCTAACACCTGGCACAGGAGCCGCAGAGCAGAGGAAGCATAAGCAGACTGAGAAGGCTAAGAATACGCTGCCACCAAACGCTGCCAAAAACGCTCCAGGACTGGCATCTGTAGAAGTGAACTGATCCATCTACTCTTTATTACGGACAATCCGAAGTCCTACAGGATACCTACTATTGGAAATAACAGTAGAAGTACGGACGTCCTTTACCCGCAACATAATATACAAAGACTCAGCCCCCATAAGACATAGGAGGCGGATTTGTGTATCACACCACTTAAAGATCAAGGAAGAAAAGCTGGTCACAAAAACGTCTCTCAACAAGGATAATAATAGATCTACACCTGCTTACCTTACCGCATTTGATATAGGTACATAGCACCTTAAAAAATATCTTCTATAAACTTAGGCTGCAGCCAAGAAAATTTCTTATAAACATCATAGACTCTCATATTGGGTACCACCTAAGGGTTACCTCAAGATGGACTTTTAACCTCAAGATGGACTTTTTTTAAACATACTCTATAAACTTCATTTGAAAATTGCAATTTTGTTTATACAATTTTAATTCAGGTATACAGTCCTAAACTCCTGATTAGATCAACAGCCTATCATATAACTGTGGGTTTTAAAATTGCTTTTTTGAAATTTGTCAAATATTGCTGTGTTGAAATGTGTCAAATATTGATACTATTGATACTGATACGCAAGAAATCAATATTAGATCAATTTAAGATTATTTAGATTACAAGGTTGGCCAACCTATCAGACTCATTTGTACATAAGAATCTCAAACTCACAGGTTTTAAAAAAACTTTTTTGTTTTTACTAAAATAAAAAATAAATGTTTATTCTGTACAAAATATTATCTGGTGTCATAGAATAGATTTCTATTTACATTTTTTATATACAGGGAGTGCAAAATTATTAGGCAAATTAGTATTTTGACCACATCATCCTCTTTATGCATGTTGTCTTACTCCAAGCTGTATAGGCTCGAAAGCCTACTACCAATTAAGCATATTAGGTGATGTGCATCTCTGTAATGAGAAGGGGTGTGGTCTAATGACATCAACACCCTATATCAGGTGTGCATAATTATTAGGCAACTTCCTTTCCTTTGGCAAAATGGGTCAAAAGAAGGACTTGACAGGCTCAGAAAAGTCAAAAATAGTGAGATATCTTGCAGAGGGATGCAGCACTCTTAAAATTGCAAAGCTTCTGAAGATGCCACTTGCCACCAGTTTGGCCATATTTCAGAGCTGCAACATCACTGGAGTGCCCAAAAGCACAAGGTGTGCAATACTCAGAGACATGGCCAAGGTAAGAAAGGCTGAAAGACAACCACCACTGAACAAGACACACAAGCTGAAACGTCAAGACTGGGCCAAGAAATATCTCAAGACTGATTTTTCTAAGGTTTTATGGACTGATGAAATGAGAGTGAGTCTTGATGGGCCAGATGGATGGGCCCGTGGCTGGATTGGTAAAGGGCAGAGAGCTCCAGTCCGACTCAGACGCCAGCAAGGTGGAGGTGGAGTACTGGTTTGGGCTGGTATCATCAAAGATGAGCTTGTGGGGCCTTTTCGGGTTGAGGATGGAGTCAAGCTCATCTCCCAGCCCTACTGCCAGTTTCTGGAAGACACCTTCTTCAAGCAGTGGTACAGGAAGAAGTCTGCATCCTTCAAGAAAAACATGATTTTCATGCAGGACAATGCTCCATCACACGCGTCCAAGTACTCCACAGCGTGGCTGGCAAGAAAGGGTATAAAAGAAGAAAATCTAATGACATGGCCTCCTTGTTCACCTGATCTGAACCCCATTGAGAACCTGTGGTCCATCATCAAATGTGAGATTTACAAGGAGGGAAAACAGTACACCTCTCTGAACAGTGTCTGGGAGGCTGTGGTTGCTGCTGCACGCAATGTTGATGGTGAACAGATCAAAACACTGACAGAATCCATGGATGGCAGGCTTTTGAGTGCCCTTGCAAAGAAAGGTGGCTATATTGGTCACTGATTTGTTTTTGTTTTGTTTTTGAATGTCAGAAATGTATATTTGTGAATGTTGAGATGTTATATTGGTTTCACTGGTAAAAATAAATAATTGAAATGGGTATATATTTGTTTTTTGTTAAGTTGCCTAATAATTATGTACAGTAATAGTCACCTGCACACACAGATATCCCCCTAAAATAGCTATAACTAAAAACAAACTAAAAACTACTTCCAAAACTATTCAGCTTTGATATTAATGAGTTTTTTGGGTTCATTGAGAACATGGTTGTTGTTCAATAATAAAATTAATCCTCAAAAATACAACTTGCCTAATAATTCTGCACTCCCTGTATATTCTTTATATTATCATATTTTTCATATCTTAAAAATCTCCATAAGGTATTAGCTCTATTTAGAGCGCCCTTTCCTATAAACTACTCTTCTTACAATCCCCCCTGAGAAGCATAGAGGAAGCTTCTAATAGTGAAGGAAACTTATACCCACTAGCACAAAATCTATATATCTTTTGACATAAGTTCAGGAGTGTGCACATGTCTGCTGCACTATATGGCAGAAGATTTGCAACAATGTTATAGATTAACAAGACCATTAGATGGCAGCACTATTTCCTGTCATGTAGGGCTCAAGACAAGTGCACGCTACCTATCTAGATATCTCTTCAACAAAGAATAACAAGCAAATTTGGTAATAGAAGTATATTGGAAACTTTTTTTAAAAAGTATTCTCTATTTGAGTCATAAAAGAAACATTTTTGGTTTCATGTCCCTTTAATGTTTAATTTTGACTTCATTTCTCTAATGAAAAACATGCATTCAAACATATTAGTCAAATATTCACTATTATATCAATTAACTTCCATATTATACTTTATGTAGGTTACTTTTGCATCCTTTTAGGTTTGTGACAATCCTTTTGAAAAACCTAACATTCCCCTGATTCATATAATGCTTTGTTTGTTTAATTTTGTGTGAAGGGACAATAAACTATTTTTTCAATATTTATTATTTTCTTTATTTATTTTGCCTACTTTTCCTATAATTAAATGCTAAAAATTGTTGGGTATAAGGGCTTCTAGGATCCTACTCATAATGGCTGTCACATCGTCCCAGAGTTAGTAAATTGATGTAGAGCTTCACCAAATATGAATGACAGTGCCTTGTTCCCCACAACCCCTCCAGCACCTGCCCGTGGTTTTGGGGTAGATCTTTTGTAGTCTATGTGGTGTGAGATACCACCTTGTTAAGAATTTGTAGTTCATTTCCTGAACTCTGGAGGATATGGAGGATTTTTTAGTTGATCTAAAGAACCCTCTCCAATCCTGTGCTGAGATTTCTAAATTAAGTTTGCAGTGCCAGAAGCTGGTATAACCTGGGATAGAGTTTGTATCTGGAATCAATAGAAGTTTGTATAATAGAATAGAGATAGAGTGTGCTGGTGTGTGGGGTAGCATGCAAAGCTTTTTAAAGGTGGTTAATTGTTTGGTGATTTGGCTGTTAGATGTGCTAGATTCTAGGAAGTGTTTTACTTGGGCATAGGCCAGCCAGTTGGAGAAAAGCCCGGGGTCCAGAGATTCGATCTCCTCTTAAGATTTTAATTTGGGGTTTTGTAAAAGGTAGTGGAAGATTTCCTTGTCTATGGGGGGTGGTGTAGTGGGATGAAGTTTTGTGATCAGTATTGGGATTGCTGGGTGGTGCCTATAAGAAGTTAGGCAAAATAACAGTTTTAAAATATTTGTTTTGCATGCTGATCTTTTGCAATGTAGTGAATATTTACAGATGCATAAATAGAATGTTGAGTACTATGTGCCTTTGAATAGATTGTGCTGTTATATTGTTTACTCATTTGGGCATTTTTACGTATGTAATCAGGGGCATGTCTAACCTTTTCATTCAAGGGATCACAACTTAAAAGGGACGTACAGTCAGGTAAGACATGTCATTCATTTTCAATGCCGGTCCCGGACCAGAATACAGGCCAGGGGTAAATACAGCATTGATGCTGGCCTTTCTAATCCTGAGGGAAATAGAGAAGTGGGGACTGATCTCAGCTCTCCCGCACCCCTTATTTTGTGGTTAGTGACTGACTGTCCCTTCTTCCAAGGGGGTCTTCTTGTCATCAAACTTCCCACTCACTCTCCCATCATTTTTACTTCAGTGGTGTGGCAATTTTTTAGGGGAATTCTTTTTTACATGGCGGCAGTCTGCACTGATGACCACTACTTATTTAGCACATAAACTTTATCATAAAAAGTTAATTTGTTAATTTAATAGTGCACATTAGTGTAGACCGCTGCCACAACAATAGTATATACTTTTTTTTTTTCCTCCCATCTACACACCTTATACCACTAACATGAATCCAAATATGACCATACTGTTATTCATGATAACTCTTTAATCACTCCAATTTTGTTCCTATCATTACCACCATAAACACACATTTCAAACTGGAAAACACATTATCATACACCATGGCCTGCTCTGTTGCTGTAACTTATCTGCTGAGTGCTGGTGGAGGGGTATTAAAAATAACCCTCCTACCCCCACCTCACAAAATTATAAAGTATCACATTCACAATATGGCCAAACAAAAATTATTTCAAAATTCCTTTTCCTTATGTTACTTGCCCTTGCAAACCCTGGTCCAGCAACAAATTCCATTCCTAGGCCTCGCCTTTGTGCACTGTAATATTCGGAGCTTACTACCAAAAATCGATGCACTGCAAGCTTGGTGTTCACATTACAAGCCCCAAATCATTGTGATCTCTGAATCGTGGCTAACTGCAAAAATACCTGACTCTGCCATTGCAATACATGGGTATTCATGCCATAGAAATGATAGAGCAAAGAGAGGAGGCGGCATTGTAATTTATGCTGACATTTCCATAAAGCACACCCCCTTACAAAAATATAGCTCTTCTGCCACCTTTGATTTCCTTTCTGGCAAAATTGAGATCCCATGCAGTAAATCAATCATTGTTGCAGGAATCTACCGCCCACCTAGCTCCCCTGTGCATTCCATTTCTGACATAGCACATTTCCTTAGTGAAACCATAGCTCAAAACCCAAAAAGTGAAATTTTGGTTTTTGGAGATTTTAATATTGATTGGCTGAATCCAAAAAATAATAGTTGTCGCTCGCTGTTTAAATCTTTGCAGCTAACGCAATTAATCTCCTCAACAACTTGCATAAACATCAAAAGCTATAATCACACCCTGCTCGACTGGATTCTCTCCACTTCTCCCGACCGAATCCAGGAGGCAGGTGTTCTCTTTAACAATTTCAGTGATCACTGCTTAGTGTACTGCGTGCGCAAAATAAAGGCAACTAAATCCTCTCCCAAGGTTAAAATCACCAGATCCTTAATAAAATGTAATCTTCAATCTTTTCTAATTGACATCCAGAACGTACCCTGGCACAGATTAAACTTAATCCCTGATCTAGACTCTGCAGTTGAATTCTTTCAGTCTGGACTCCTACAAGTTTGGAATTGACATGCCCCGCTGCGTAAGGTGAGAGTAAAAGGAGCACACCTGAATTGGATCACAGCTGACCTCATTCAAATGTACCAGTTTTGGGATTCATTGTGGTCAAAACATACAGGCTCTATGAACGATCACTGTGTATATAGAAAATGGCGAAATATATGCTCTAAACAAACAAAATTGGCCAAGGCCCAATATTTCTGTGAAAATATCAAACCCTAGAAAGTTTTGGAAACTCATAAATAACTTACAAAATCCACCAATCCACTCCCAACCCCCCACTGTCACTGTGGACAACCATACCCTGCAACTCCCCTTAGAAGTAGCAAATGCCTTTCATAGTTATTTTGTCGGATGCTCCACCACCCTGATTGACAAACTAATAAATGACACGCATCCTGAAACTACAAATGTGGATCAGGCCCCACTAAATCAGCAAAGACCCAATATAGAGAAGTTCAAATTTAGACCTGTACCCATCAATGTCGTTAAGAAACACCTTAATAATCTAAAAATGAAAAACCAGTCTGGACCTGATCAAATCCCAGCAATGCTGTTGAAGCTCAGTGCGCCGGCAATTGCTAAACCGGTCACAACCCTAATTAATGAATCCTTGGTGTTTGGATACATACCCAAACTTTGGAAAACTGCAAGAGTAGTGCCTCTCCATAAAAGTGGGGAGTTAACCTTGGTTTCTAATTATCGCCCTATATCTTTGCTCCCATTATTGTCAAAAATCTTAGAAAAATGCGTCCATACGCAATTATGTGAGTATTACCAACAATCTAACTATCTGACCCCTGATCAATCCGGTTTTCGCCCAAATCACTCCACTACAAATGCCGTCCTAAAAGTTTGCAACAACATCCAAACTGGCATGGAACAAGGAGACCTAACTGGAGCTATTTTCCTTGATTTTGCAAAGGCCTTTGACACAGTGGACCACGACATACTACTGCTCAAACTTAAAAACTCTGGTATTGCTGATCGTCCGTTAACCTGGTTTCGATCATATGTATCGGATCGATCGCAATATGTCTCCATTTCTGACAGCGACTCCCTCCCTCTCCCAGTCACGTGTGGTGTACCCCAAGGTTCCATTCTCGGCCCCCTACTATTCACATTATTTATAAATGATCTACCTAATGTCTGCAAATCCTCAACTGTACACATGTACGCAGATGACACGGTAATCTATGCAAACAATTCCGATCTGTCGCAGCTTGAAGCAGTGCTCCAAGACCAGTTCACAGAGGTAGAAAAGTGGATCTCAAAAAACAAACTCTTCCTAAACACTGACAAAACTGTCACAATGATCTTTGGAACGGGACCTAAATTACACAAATTACAAAATTCCCATCTTCGCTTTAAAACAAAATCCAATTGCACGCTGACCGCAGTCCACTCTTTTAAATACTTGGGTATGTTATTAGACTCCAATCTATCTTTTTGCCTCCAGATAGAAAAACTTGCATCTAAACTTTATCCAAAACTAGGTGCCCTGTACAGAAACAAATCCTGCCTCAGCCCTACAGTTAAGGAAAAGACTGTACAGCAAATGTTGATGTCTATCATGGATTATGGGGACGTAGTATATGCACCTGCACCGCAAACTCATCTTAATAAACTTAATACGTTGTATAACTTGTTATGGTGCTTTGTGCTACAATGTAACTACAGGACCCACCATTGTGACATGCTAAAAGAACTAAACTGGCTGACACTGGAATCCAGACGCACCCTCCATCTTTCCAGCCTTGTGTTTAAAAGCCTTTCTGGGAAGCTCCCACCCTACCTGAGCAGAATGCTTTCCCCGGCTATTCCCACCTCCTATAACCTCCGATCCAGTACCAGCACATTATTTAGCTTGCCTTAATACCAAAAGAAAGCAGCTCGATCCTCATTTTCCTACAGAGCACCACAATTATGGAATGACCTCCCTCACACTTTAAAAACTTCCCCAAGCCTAATATCCTTTAAGAAATCCCTCTCTACATATCTCAAAACAGAATGTGCCTGTCATGGTTGATTAAATATGTCCTACCAGTTCTATGTTAAATGTTTGCATACATTGTGTATCATTATTGTTTTTGTATTTTATTGTACACTATTGTATCAATGCAATGTTTTGTGGTCCCAGGACATACTTGAAAACGAGAGAAATCTCAATGTATCCTTCCTGGTAAAATATTTTATAAATAAATAAAATAAATAAATTAATTAAAAAAAAAAAATCCCCATAAAAATACCTCCGTGCCGGCACTTTCCTGTAAGTGTCAGTGACAGACGAATCATGGATGTACTTGTCCCTTCTCGCCCAGCACAACCTAGGACAAGTAAGTTCAATTATAAGATGAAGGGGTAGATTTTTCATAGTGCGAGCGGACATGATATGATGTAGCGTATCATGTCTGCTGCACATCGATAAATGCAGACAGCATATGCTGTCATGCATTTATCATTGCACCAGCAGCAGGAGGTATCAATAAACCTGATCGTATTAGATCGGGTTGATTTCTGTCCGCGGCCTCAGAAGAGGCGGACAAGTTATGGAGCAGTGGTCTTTAGACCGTTGCTTCATAACTTCTGTTTCCGGTGAGCCTGAAGGCTCGCGCAGAAACAGGGGCATCAAGCTCCATATGGAGCTTGATAAATCGGCCCCAAAATGTTTATGCATATACATTAAAATGTCCATTTAAACCATGTTGCTATATTAATGCTTGGCATATGCATTGAAAATGTGCCTAGCATTAATAAAACATTGTAACATGGTTTAAATGGGCATTTCTATGTATATGCATACGCATTTAATTTTTCCATGGTTGACCCTAGATAACTATACACTTCCGGCTTTTGATGAATACTGGCATCGAATGGTATAGAAACAAGCAGATGGTCTGTGTGGGTATTTAGTGCAAGGATGGATAACTCTTGTCAGAGTTTTGGGGGTTCCTGGGCAGGTTTTAGGAGGTCTAAGGTTTTTTTAATAGGGAAATTAGGGCAAAAATTATGCAAAAAAAGAGGAAGGGTAGAAATTAGAAATATGCATTTTTCACTTTCGCCGAATGTGGAAGTAGAAAGCTGTTTTCGGTATTCGGCTCTTTCTGGAGCTGAATATCTTCTTGTGTAAGTGAAACCCACTAAGATCTGGATTTACACAAATCTTAGTGTGTTTCAATTGCACAAGAGGATGTTCAGCTCCTAAAAGAGCCGAATACCGAAAACAGCCTCCTACTTCCGCATTAGGCAGTGAACAAAACTGACAAATGCACATCTCTAGTAGAAATTAGGCAAGAGCTCCTATTTTAGTATTTTTCTACAAATTACTTTAATATTGGGAGCTTTTTTGCTGACAAGTGTCACTCAAATTGCATAACCTCTGCCTCCCACTGGCTACCTGGTATTATGTACTGCTGCTGTCAGCCAATAGGCACACAGCACAGTTAGATCAATAAGGGGAGAAGGAATGCAGTTGCAGCTTGCAAGAGGAAGAGCTTTTTAACATTTAGCACTGAGACTGTATGATATACTGAGGGGGTAGTGAATTTAAGCTACCTCTATCAGGTTCATATGTGTGTTTACCTGGCTCTAATACTTGCCAGTGCCTCACCAGCCACTGACCTCACTGCACATCACTGCTGCAGACTTGGGAGTAGCAGGAAAAAAAGCCCTTTCTGACTCATAGTAAAGTAACCTTTGCACAAGCAATCCTGACTGTCATATAAAAATATGTCACATGTTTAGAAGAGACACTACCTATATATGATTTAAACATTAGTACATTTACAGTCCCTTTAATTTAAAGACTTGTTCTGTCACACTGCAATTTATACAATGCACAAGTGTTAAGCAAATATATTTTTAGCAAAAGTTAGCACTGTTTAGTAATATCGTTCACTGAGCACATTTATGAAGTATATAAATAAAAGCTATTAATAAATCAGTAAACATTTCTACTAAAATAATTTAGAATAATTATGCCCTTTTAAGAAATAATTATGAAACTGCAACATAACTTGTGTCCAGCAGAGGGCGATACAGTATATTTATTATAGGCTATGTCCTTGATTGCACCCTTGCTACATTTGTATAGTAATTTCATATTTTATTACAAGTAACAAAGCAAAATAATAAAAATTCAGTTAAAAGGTCTCTTTTGTCTGAGAAAGCAACTTTTAAGTTGATAAAAAAAAATTGTGGTGATAAGTTTTGAATTAAATGTTTAACGCAGCACCATTTATGATGAGACAGAATCCGTTTGGAAATTAAAGGAAGGATTGTTTAAAAGATTTATGGCTTTTGTAGCAAGTTTTTTCCTTAGAGACACAGTTTATATATCCTATTTATGCTTTTAGAATATTTAGTTAGCCAGAATTCTTGGAAATAAAATGTGTTACCTAAGAAGCAGCAACATAGGAAATGTGTGTTCTCTATACAAATGAATGTCAAAATGCTCAATTATAGATATTAATTAAAAAAAAAATTAATGAACTGACCCAGGCTCGGTGTAAATTTTTTTATAAATTGCAATCTGCAGGTTGTTGGAGATGCGGCTTACCGGATGCCAATATGGCTCACATCTGGTGGCAGTGCCCAAGCCTTCTTCACATTTGGGGGATAGTCTCGCGCGAAACTGGCAAAATAATAGAATTTTCCACCTCCCTTGACCCTTGCCTTTTGCTATTTAACAAAGCCCCTAAAGACCTTCCCACACCCAAAAGAAAGTTGTTCAATATTTTAAGCAATAGTTTTAAGATCCTCTTGGCCAAAAATTGGAAGAGTAACAAAGTTCCTTTGTTACCTGAATGGCTACAGGAATGCGATAACACTCTTTCACTAGAAGAATTTTATTTTATAAAAACCAAGAACCTAGACACGCATAAATACAAGCACTCTGGGAAGCATATCATAGAAACAAAACCCAGCTTCCTACGACCCAGATCCCATCTTCTTCCTAGGGAATGTGGGTTACTCATCCTCCGGGGGCCCTCTTTATATCACATTTGCTCCGCTTTACGCAGGCATGTTACTTTGGTGCCACATAAGGATTAACAATTGCTAGGTTACGGACAATACACCTCTTTTTAGTTACAAGCATATAGGCTATTATGGATATCCGTCAAGTGTTTTGCATATGTTTTTTTTTTTTTTTTTTTTCTATATTGATTTACTCAAGTTTGTTTTTGAATATAAAGTTATTTTTACGATTGCCTACAACAAAATGTAAATGACCAATGTTTTTGAAATTTGTATCTGTATTCTGCACAATTCTGGTCATCAATAAAATATTTGAAATAAAAAAAAAAATGTATGAAAATAACAACATATAGGGGGCGGAGTTAACCGCCGAAGATGTAGGACGCCTTGCTTGGGAGCTCCTGACCTCAAATTCTAAAAATGTGGTATATCCCTGATATAATCTAGTTTTTTTTTGGCTTGTGTCTAAAGGACATTGATGTGGGAAGAAGCCTGAGACATGGGGATGGAGAATTAGTTGGTGCAACTATATTGATGAGCTGAAAGATTGCAGCGGAGCTCTATGCCACATACTACAACGCCATTTTGAGGGGAGATATGCAAATGCGCGCCATGGAGATCCAGGAACTCTATTCCGGCATCAGAGAATTACTTGAGGAGTATGGGAGAAAGATCTGTGAGAGATTTGATGCCCTTGATGTAACCATCCAAGAGGCGCGAACACGTAGCAACACAGCTGCTGGAAAGTATGCAGCAACACTGGAGCCGCAGTGTCCCGCTATGATTGTGGACCCCCAGATATGCTCTCAGCCACTGCTGTCGATGGGTGCGGACCCCAGGCTGGGGTTCCGTTTCTCTCACTGCTATCATAAGCAGCTTGCAAATATGGGAAGCACCGCAGTACAGAGGAGAAAGCTCTGTGGAGCCTGGCGGCTTACATACATTGTCATGCGCACCTCTCTCGGTCACTGATACTGCGGACTTATCGCATGGCCCAAATGGTTGCAGTGATCCCTTGACATCGTCCCTGAAGCGGCCTGGTCTGGCAGAAGCATTCACCTATCAGCGCGCCGTGCAACAGACCCACGATTACAGATCTGGCATAGGATAAGGCTGTCTTCCTCTATGTGGCATGTCTGTGAGTACTGGGGCTCCATAACCCTCAATGACGGCCTTTTAGCCTGATAGCTCAGACCTACGGTACCTAGCCTACGACGGCAAGCAGTAGGTAAATGTCGCAGACAGCTTGCTATGCCATTTCCTCTGGCACTTTGATGGAACTCTCAGGTAGTGTGCTAGGAAACTAATTGACACTTCTTATGATGGTCCTGAGACCTGATACTTGAACTTCCACGCTAAAGTTGTTCATCTGCCCAGACTGCATTTCCATGCTAAATGATCAGAATGTCCATAGCTACCACGTCCATTAACTGTCATGTGTCTTGCCCCCAATGGATTATACAGATGCTTATCTTATTAACTAAGAGACACAGTTCTAGTTATCGTATAATACCTATAGTAAACTTATTACAAAGCCCCATCCAGGAGCACACACTGTCTTCTTAATGCTTACCTATGGCGGAATGTGCCACTTTGCTAATCTCTTTGTGTGATTATGTTTATACTGTCTGGTAAGGGTTGTGTCTTGTGGGAAAACCTCATATATGCATGTAAATTGAATAGACTGAGTTATATATTTGTAGTGTCACTACCTATGCTTTTCTCAGTCAGCTGACTATCTCAAACCACTGGCATGAAATAAATTCCTCCACAAAAATATACACACTTGTGTCGCCATCCTAGTCCAATGGTAATAATAGTTAATTATACCATATTGCAGGAGGGGTCAGATCCAGGCTTTTTTGTTACAGTTACCTCTTTGTTATACACTGACAATATTTCAGTACTGTGCTTCCACTTGTACAACTTGAAATCATGGCCCCCTCTGCTGAGGTAGTCTTAAAAAGTAGGTATGTGACTTAGCATTCACGGGATAAGCCCTTACTGACTTAGTCTCCGCCCCCCATCCACTTATTTATTTAGTGCAGTTAGGGAGGAATAATTCCTCTTTTATCTCCTCACCCTGCATTCCCTTTTGGCAGAGTTATGCAGCCTCTGCCCAACCCATAGAACCTTGTTTGAGTTTCCCTCCGCATTTAGGTATAAAGGCTCTGGGGGTCCTTATACAGAAAACTTAACTCCGGCTAGGATTTTCTGGTTCCCTGAAGAATTTTTATTAGAATGACAGTTTTGCTAATGTTTATAGTTCTATACATGTTCAGTGTTGATTTCTCATCAAGCTAATAATAATTACTACGGAATTGTCTACATCTCACTTCTATGCAACTGAGTAATTGTGGTGACTTCCTTATATTTTCTTTTGTTGATATTGTATGTTTAATCCACAGTCTACCTATCCTACATATGCACTGAAGATATATTTTCTATTATCTCTCCTATTTCCATGTCCTCAAGGTTTTCTACAGCGTCTGGTCCCTTGTCTGGACCTGTATGGTAGGGGACACAGCAAAACTATTATATATATAAGAAAATGAGGTGCCTGGATTGATATGTCATGTCAGTATAATATATATTATTACTTGTAACCTGGTTGAAGAGACTGTTGTGTATAAGCTATGTTAACCTCAATAAAAAAAAATAAAAAAAAAATAACAACATATATTTACCAATACGTTATTTTTACAGATTACAAGAAAAATCAATAATATTTTATAAAGTAGAGAATATTACAGACAAAATGGAGACTGAGATAATATTTAGAAGACAGAAAGGAAGTAAATAAAATGAGATAAAAGGACAATTAGAAAAAATTAGATTAAAGAGGAATCATTTAGACATTTACGTACTAGTAGTGTATTCCTTCACAGTGCCCCCAGTCTACAATTTGGCACTGTTCTCCTGTTGACATTATGGAGTTGATTTACAATGTATTGTTTGATAATTATGTTAATGGCTGCAATGAACCCTTTTTGATGTAGATGAATCAAAATCAGCTATTTTTCTGATTTATCTGCAGCACTTTTTTCATTATCGTTTCACTAAAAGATGGTCTTATATTTAGCATTCCAGTCCTTTTTTCCGATCACAATCCAATCTTGATACTGAATGATAAATTTACAGGGCCTTTTTTCACGTTTTGAATTCAGCGGCAAAATTTACTTTATAACTCCCGGAAAACACTTTTTTACTTATTACCAAGTACCCCAAAAGTTTTCAAATGTAACAGTGGATTTTTTTCATGGCAAAACACACTGAAATTATACCCTGCCATATTGGAAGTCAACATCACCAGATACAAAAGTTTTTGACTCAATCAATTAACCTTAAATATTAAATAAGCCCATTTACAATAATAAAAATTAGCTCAATTAACAGCCCAACACACACATGCCCACTATACTAATAGAGCCCCTGTTTTAATCCCTCAGAGAGATATATACAAATATCTCTATGGTTTTAGAGCACAGCAGGTTAAATGCACATGTCCACTGTAAGCTTCACTACATACTATTAAAAAGGATAGATCAACAAACAAGCTCTTCTGCCTATGATCTAATTGCTTGACCCCCCAAATAGCCATTTTATTTGTAGTTATTTGTGCAGATTTTGTTATAGATGATGAAATCCCAAGATTGTATTGTATTGACAATTTCAAGCTTGCAAGATATAAATGACAGAAGCACTTTGAGATTGTGATCACTGAAAAAACACACTTTATTGATAGAAACTCAGAAATCGTTATCTGATGCAGACAAGCACAAGATTGTGATCAACTCCTAGTTCATATATAACTGTCAGGATTCCACCAGGAACCAGACTGAGACATAAAATGCTAAATTAATCACACATTTATTAAAAAAATAACAAAAAGTTTTAACAAGCCCAAAAGCCAAATGACAAGCCAGAACAGATATTCAGATGAGCTGGGTCAGGAACCAAAGCGAGTAGTCAGATGACCCGGGTCAGGAATACGAAGATCAGCAAAGTAAAAAACTAGCCAGGGATCAGGAACCAGAAAGGACGTCAAACAAGCTAGGCTTAACACAAAATCAGGAACACAGTAACTCACAGTGATATTAGAGACAATGCAAGGGCAATGGCAAACAGGACTGAGGCACTTAAATAGGGAGTGATGACATCATCATTCTGGGACTGCAAACTGCAACCTCTCTGATGATGCTCTCCAGTTTGGTCATAAGAGGGAGCCTGGGAGTAGTAAGCAGTGTTACACACTCTGCTACAGGCAAAGAGAAAAGACAGGTGATTTAAAATGGCAGCCAAGATAAAAAGCAAATAACTATTGAAGTCAGCGTGAAAACCATGACAATAACTAAGGGAAAACTTGTTTAGAGAGGGAATAGACAAAAGAGGAAATTTCACCCCTAGACACATTCTTGGGGAATCAAATGAGTCCCACAAGATACAAAGTGTTGGGAGGGGGCCTTCATATAGTCAATGTTTGAGAGATAAAAAATTGATTTTATGGTAAGTATAAATCTTATTTTCTTACACAATCATCAAATGACACACACACACACACACATGTATATACACATACACACATACATATATATATATATATATACAGTCATGGCCAAAAATATTGGCACCTCTGCATTTCTGTCAGATAAGGCACCACTTCACCCAGAAAATTGTTGCAATTTCAAATGTTTAGGCATTCTCGTGTTTATTTATTTTGTTTGCATTGATATGACACAAAAAAGTGGAGGAAAAAAGCCAAATCTGACACATTCCACGCAAAACTCAAAAAATGGACTGGACAAAATTATTTGCACCCTTAATTTAATATTTAGTATCACACCCCTTGGAAAAAATAACTGAAATCAATCCCTTCCTGTAACCATCAATGAGTTTCTCACACCTCTCTACTGGAATTTTGGACCACTCATCTTTTGCCAACTGCTCCAGGTCTCTCAGATTGGAAGGGTTCCTTTTCCCAACTGCTGTTTTGAGATCTCTCCTCAGGTGCTCTATTTGATTAAGATCTGGACTCATTGTTGGCCAGTTCCATACTCTCCAGCACTTTGTCTTTAAACCATTTCTGAGTGCTTTTTGACATGTGCTTTGGTTCATTGTCCTGCTGTAAGACCCATGACCTCTGATGGAGAACCAACTTTCTGACACTGGGCCCTACATTGCACCACAGAATTCTTTGGTAGTTCAGTGAACCATCACCATTTTTGACTGTAGGGACTGTATTCTTTTCTTTAAAAGGCTCATTTCTTTTTCTAAAAAGCTGTAATTTTGTTTCGTCTGTCCACAGCACATTCTCCCAAAAGGATTTTGGTTTCCTCAGGTAAGTTTTGGCAAACTACAATCTGGCTTTTTTATGTTTCTGTGTCAGCAGCGGGGTCCTCCTGGGTCTCCTACAATTGTGTCCCTTTTCATTCAGATGGCGACGTATAGTGCGAGCTGACACATTTGTACCCTGTGCCTGAAGGTCAGCTTGAATTTGTCTGGAAGTTGATCAAGGTTCTTTATCCACCATTCGAACAATCCTTCACTGCAATCTTTGATCAATTTTTCTCTTTCGTCCACATCCAGGGAAATTAGCTACAGTGCCATGGACTGTAAACTTCTTGACAATGTTGCACAATACAAACAAAATAAATAAATAAACATGAGAATGCCTAAACATTTGTAATTGCAACAATTTTCTGGGCGAAGTGATGTATTATCCAACCACAACCATAACCAAGACTTCTCTGCCATCCACCTTCACCATCTCAGGAACTGGTGTGTCCTTCCCCAAAACTGCCCACCAGTTCATATCTGGAGATAGCCTCTGGCAATACAAAATCATTTGAAGGGACATTGTACTGTAATTTATTCCCCTTTTAATATGTTCCCAATGGTCAATTTTACCTGTTGGTGTGTATTAAATAGCTTGAAAACAAACCCTTAACCTTTATTTTGTCATTTGAAATAACTGATTCTGCCTATTTAAACCACAAGCTTTACTGAAAATATGAATATGTTTGAATTATCTGTATAAAAGTTAGGTAAAAAGGAGATAAAGGTATAAATGACCATCCTAGTGGAAGGAGGGAAAGTTATAGATATTTTTGTATCTGAAATAGCTTGTTTTGCTCATTGAACACCCAGCCTTAATGATCATTTAAATACTTAACTAATACACTTTGTGTACTCGATAAGCATCTTCTTTTCTTTCTGCATGGTCAAACAATTTAAGGGCTAGGTTGCAAGTGGCGCACTAACTGTTGCGCGCAAGCAATAAGGGGTATATTGCAGGTCTTTGCTCACGTCGGAAGTAGTGCGCATGTTACAAGTTGAAAGTAAATGTGTTCACTTGTGCACAATTTAATTTAACATGCTTTGGGTTAGCGCAACCTAAGAGCTCTGGTTAACGGTTACGTGAATCTAAAAATCTAAAGAATCTAAAAAGTTGCACAAAACACATCAAAAATACATTTAAAAGTACAGTTACACTCATAATTACACTGTCTATTCAAAATTATTTTTAAAAAATTGCATAAAAATCGATAAGGGCTCAAAAATATGAGGTCTCAGGTCTTGAGAGTCTTGAGAAAGGTTCTTTGTGAACCGAAACGCGTTGGCTACTGGTATTACGGCTCAGGATCTCTTTGGTGAGTTTATTACCTTTATCCTTATCTTTTAGTAGCTTTATTGCACTATGTTTGCTTTTTTTTTTTTTTTTTTTTTTTTTTTTTTTTTACCAATTTATAGGTTCAAGATGACACCACTGGAGTTTTTGCACACATCTTAAGAAGAGGACCCACATTTAGGAATCCTATAACCACACCTATTTGGATATAATTTGAGTTATCACAGTTCTTTTGGGAACATTTGTTTTATGTTTTAAGGATACATTTGACATTCACTAAGGCATATTTTTTATATATTTTTTTGGTGTACACCTCACTCATTTTTATTTTTATTTTTGAATTTGAGGACTATTTCCACTTTTTACACAGTTGTGATATCACGAGTTGTTTTTTTAGCTTTTTGATTTTGGAAGGCAATTAATTTATTTTTTCACACTTCATCATATTTTTGAGTGGTTCACTGAGTTTGAACACACCAGCATTGGGTTATTATACTAGTCGATATACCATAGGATCACACAACTATTCTTTGGACTTTTAAGACTTCAATTTTATTTTTTTAACTGAACCCCACCCCTTTTTTTTTTTTTTTTATGTGCACATAACGGTACCATTAGATCTTGCTTTATAAGATCTTGTTTTTAAGGTTTTCTAACAATTGCCATTTATGTATTTTATGTATGCTGATATTGTTCAAGATTTTTAACCATTCATGTATATTAAATGTCATTAGCTAATCATATAGGAGTGTTTGATCTATTATAAATTCTTTTTTTTTTTTTTCTATACATTGTATTATTAATGGGTTTAGGCCTATCAGTTATTTGTATTACTATTATATACACCACCTATAGGCTATATAACCAATCGTGGACACCATCTTCAGCCACAAACCCTTCCTCTAGGGCTTTGTAGCGCTGTACTCACCAAGCACTTTAATCTACTGTCATTTTGGGATCTGGTTGGGAGATCCCGCAACTAGAGTATAGCTTGTATGGTTGACATCTTGGCGCTGCAAGATATATATTCATATTATAGCTTGAAAACAAACCCTTAACCTTTATTTTGTCATTTGAAATAACTGATTCTGCCTATTTAAACCACAAGCTTTACTGAAAATATGAATATGTTTGAATTATCTGTATAAAAGTTAGGTAAAAAGGAGATAAAGGTATAAATGACCATCCTAGTGGAAGGAGGGAAAGTTGTAGATATTTTTGTATCTGAAATAGCTTGTTTTGCTCATTGAACACCCAGCCTTAATGATCATTTAAATACTTAACTAATACACTTTGTGTACACGATAAGCATCTTCTTTTCTTTCTGCATGGTCAAACAATTTAAGGGCTAGGTTGCAAGTGGCGCGCAAGCAATAAGGGGTATATTGCAGGTCTTTGCTCACGTCGGAAGTAGTGCGCATGTTACAAGTTGAAAGTAAATGTGTTCACTTGTGCACAATTTAATTTAACATGCTTTGGGTTAGCGCAACCTAAGAGCTCTGGTTAACGGTTACGTGAATCTAAAAAGTTGCACAAAACACATCAAAAATACATTTAAAAGTACAGTTACACTCATAATTACACTGTCTATTCAAAATTATTTTTAAAAAATTGCATAAAAATCGATAAGGGCTCAAAAATATGAGGTCTCAGGTGATAGAAAAACAAAAGGTATTCAAAGGGCTTTAGAGATTTGTACATACACATGTCTAAATATGTGTATATATATATATATATATATATGCTGTGTATATGTATATATATATATATATATATATATACAGTATATATACATATATATATTTATATGTGTACATATGTATTTATATGTGTATATATATATATATTTACAGACATAAATACAAAAGAGCAAACGAGAGGGAAGAGAGAAAGAGCAAAAGAGTGGCAGGGGAGAGAGAGCAAAAGAGAGGTGGGGGAGAAAGCAAAAGAGAGAGAGCAAAAGAGGGGTGAGAGAGCAAAAGAGAGGTGGGAGAGCAAAAGAGGGGAGAGAGAGCAAAAGAGAGGGGGAAGAGAGCGCAAAATAGAGGGAGAGAACGAGCAAAAGAGAGGGAGAGAGAGCAAAAGAGAGGGAGAGAGAGAGCAAAAGAGGGGGAGAGAGCAAAAGAGGGGGGAGAAAGAGCAAAAGAGGGGAGAGAGAGAAAAAAAGAGGGGAGAGAGAGCAAAAAAGAGGGGAGAGAGCAAAAGAGAGGGGGGAGAGAAAGAGAGCAAAATAGAGGGGGAGAGAGAAAGAGAGCAAAAGAGAGGGGAGAGAGAGAAAGAGAGCAAAAGAGAGGGGGAAAGAGAGAGCAAAAGAGGGGGAGAGAGAGTGAAAAAGAGAGGGGGGAGAAAGAGCGCAAAAAAGAGGGGGGAGAGAGAGCAAGGGGTGGGACTGCGGTACTTAAAAGAATTGGCCAGTGTACATGGGCTTTAGGACTAGTTTATAAATAATTGGGTGTTTGGATCAGCAATTTCATTTTGATCTATCAAATAACTAAAGGACACAGTAATATTTTAGTAGTGAAATGAGGTTTATTGGATTAACAGAACATGTGCAATATGCATCCAAACAAAATTTGACAGGTGCATAAATTTGGGCACCCCAACAGAAATATTGCATCAATATTTAGTAGAGCCTCCTTTGGCAGAAATAACAGCCTCTAGGCGCTTCCTATAGCCTGTAATGAGTGTCTGGATTCTAGATAAAGGTATTTTCAACCATTCCTCCTTGCAAAACATCTCCTGTTCAGTTAGGTTTGATGGTTGCTGAGCATGGACAGCCCACTTCAAATCACCCCACAGATTTTCAATGATATTCAGGTCTGGGGACTGGGATGGTCATTTCAGAACATTGATCTTATTCCTCTGCATAAATGCCAGAGTAGATTTTGAGCAGTGTTTTGGGTTGTTGTTTTGTTGAAATATCCAGCCCCGGCGTAACTTCAATTTTGTGACTGATTCCTCAACATTATTCTCAAGTATCTGCTGATATTGAGTGGAATCCATGCTACCCTCAAATTTAACAATATTCACAGTCTGGCACTGGCCACACAGACCCACAGCATGCTGGAACATCCACCAAATGTTACTGTTGGTAGCAAGTGCTTGTCTTAGAACGCTGTGTTCTTTTGCCGCCATGCATAACGCCCCTTGTTATGACCAAATAGCTCAATCTTTGTTTCATCAGTCCACAGCACCTTCTTCCAAAATGAAGCTGGCTTGTCCAAAAAGTGCCTTTGCATACCTCAAGAGACTCTGTTTGTAGCGTTTGTGCAGAAAAGGCTTCTTCCGTATCACTCTCCCATACAGCTTCTCCTTGTGCAAAGTGCGCTGAATTGTTGAATGATGCACAGTGACACCATCTGCAGCAAGATGATGTTGTAGGTCTTTGGAAGTGGTCTGTGGGCTGTTTTTGACTGTTCTCACCATCCTTTGCCTCTCCAATATTTTACTTGGCCTGCCACTTCTGGCCTTAACAAGAACTGTGCCTGTGGTCTTCCATTTCCTCACTATGTTCCTCACAGTGGACACTGACAGCTTAAATCTCAGCAATAGCTTTTTGTAGCCTTCCCCTAAACCATAATGTTGAACAATCTTTGTTTTCAGGTAATTTGAGAGTTGTTTAAAGGCCCCCATATTGCCACTCTTCAGAGGAGAGTCAAAGAGAACAACAACTTGCAATTGGCCGCCTTAAATACCTTTTCTCATGATTGGATGCACCTGTCTATGAAGTTCAAGGCTTAATGGACTCACCAAACCAATTGTGTGTTCCAATTAATCAGTGCTAGCTAGGTTTTCAAATCAACAAAATGACAAGGGTGCACACATTTATGCACCTGTCTAATTTCATTTGGATGCATATTGCACATTTTCTGTTAATCCAATAAACCTCATTTCACTACTGAAATATTACTGTGTCCTTCAAATATTTGATAGATCAAAATGAAATTGCTGATCCAAACACCCAATTATTTATAAATGAAAATCATGGAAATTGTCAGGGGTGCCTAAACTTTTGCATATAACTGTGTGTGTGTATATATATATATATATATATATATATATATATATATATATATATATATATATATACCTGATTATATATAGGTATAGATAGATTTTGTGAATCATTTTATTAGATAGTGTTATTATGATTGTAACTATACTTTGTAAATTATTTTTGATGTGTTTTGTTCAACTTTTAGGTTTGCAAAAACAGTTAACCAGAGCTCTGAAGGCTTTGTAATCATTCTAGAATAATCACGATTGCGCTCAAGTGATCGTGTTTACTATCAACTCGTAATACAAGTGATAAGCCCAATGAGCCCAAACACCTGCTATAAACCCCTTATTGCTTGTGCTCCACACATAATCTGGCCCTGTATATGCATGTATAATATACCCACATCCCTACAGCTCCTATGGTTTTAAAGGGACAGTCTTCTCCAAAATGTTTATTGTTTAAAAAGATAGATAATGCCTTTACTACCCATTCCGAAGCTTTGCACAACCAACATTGTTATATTAATATACTTTATAACCTTAAACCTCTAAATGTCTGCCTTTTTCTAAGCCCTTGCAGGCTGCCTTTATCTCAGAACATTTTATAGCTTTTCACAGCAAGACACTGCTCATTCATGAGTGCCATAAAGATAATTGTGCTCACTCCCGCGGAGTCAGCACTTATTTCTAAAATGCAAGTCTGTAAATAGCACTGAGATAAGGAGGCAGTCTGCAGAGGTTTAGATAGAAGGTAATCTCAGAGGTAAAAAGTATATTAATATAACCTTATTGGTTATGCAAAACTGGGAAATGGGTAAAAAAGGGATTATCTATCTTTTCAAACAATAAAAATTTTGGAGTACACTGTCCTTTTAATGGTAAGATTTTTTTTTTCTTTATTAACAATGGAGATTGCAGACTTAATAAATATTTAGGCGTTTTTCCAGTGTGTACGGTGAAACTAAGTTTACTTATGTATTATTTGACGTGTTCCTACACAGAAACAATTTTTTGTTTCAGTGAACTCACAGTCTATGTTTTGTAAGAACACTTCAAATATAGCCCCCCCTCCAGCACCGAGATTGAAGATGAGTGGCGATGTTGGCAGACTTTTGCTGAAGCTACGATCCCTATTGATTCCAATGGGAGACACATCACCACTCATCAGAACCGAGAGGTTCAGTCCACTTTTTTGAAATATATATTGAGAGACAATTGCGAGACTGACAAGGCCAAAAAGGCAACTTCTTGTAGGTCTGACAATCCATTGATCACCAAGGCCTATAAATCAGTAAAATCAAACTATGAAATAAAAAAATCATATTGTGCAAAATTCTTCCTTTGTGATCACACCTTAAAGGGACAGTCAAGTCCAAAAAAAACTTTCATGATTTAAATATGGCATGCAATTTTAAACAACTTCCCAATTTATTTAATCACCAATTTTGCTTTGTTCTCTTGGTATTCTTAGTTAAAAGCTAAACCTAGGAGGTTCATATGCTAATTTCTTAGACCTTGAAGACTGCCTCTAATCTGAATACATTTTTTTTTTTTTTATATTTAAAGTTTTTATTGAGGTTGTGCGAAAACAGTACAAAATATATGAAACATCATATCCTTGTAACATACATAAATGATACATCTCCGTTTAACAACTTTTGCGCAGTTACAAAGACGTAATTCTCCAAGTAAATAATCTTATAGAGAAAAAAACAAACAAACATTGGAACCTCTTTTCTTTTTCATAAGCTAAAATGAGCAATTTAAGTGGTCACGTTAGGACCTATAGACTTAGAATAGCTTAGTAGTTGGTTTTTAAATGGTAGCAATAGTGAAAATATCATTTTGCGATATAACTAGCACTGTAAAATACTATATGTTAGTGTATTGAGCTAGATACCCGAGCAGTCTTGTTACGCTAGGCATAGAGGACAAGGTCAACTTTATATTATACTGCAAGGGTTATTAGTAAAAAAAACAACAAACAAACCAAAAAGACTATAGTTGGGGTGCGGCACAGGGCAGATAGGCCGCGTAGTTAGACCTCCTACAGAAGGAGGTTTATTATGGAGGGGGGGGGGAGGTGATAGAGTGAGTATAATAAATAAAATATATAGCTTAGGAACTAAGAAGCTCATTGTGGTTTAGGAGAGGGGGCGATTAAAGAAATGCGAGAGATAGGAAATGCTAAGTAGACAGACTTTAGTGTTACAGGGCAACCTAGTCATACATAAAGTCTCATGAACATATTGGTTAACAGGGGAAAAATAAGGGCGGACTGGTGACATATTAGATCAGTGGTGTATCTGGCATAACAAGGCTTAGTTCTAAACTTTACAGAGCCGGCATGAAACAGAAACAGAGAACATATAAAGATACATGACTAAACATCTATAAAAATTAGAAAAGTGAATTCTTCCAGGAGTCACAGGTTAAGGAGGTCATAAACATTAGGATGTAGATCTTTAAAGACAGAACCCCCTGTTAAAAGGAACATACAAGCTGACAATTTTAAGGCATGAATAAAATGTCATCAACATGTCCTAGAGCACCTCAATTTCTAGCATTCACATGTGGCCCATTAAAACAGTCAAACAAGAAATGAAAAATAAGCATGCTTTTAGCATATTGAACTTCAGGGCAGTAAGACAACCAGTACTCTAGAGATTGAACCATATAACATTACAAGTGTAACTAGTCCAACATAAGCACAAAGGTCAGGAATACACCATTTTCGTATGCTCATGTATCAAGATCTATATCTGTATTGATCTATATAGGCACATCTAGGTATATGAGAGTTCTGACTTGACTATCGTGCTCATAGTAATCTTAAATGCTAGGTACCTGCCATCTTTAATAAAATAAAGCTATATGGGTCACATGCTGACAGTACACCAGTAAGTAGATTGTTGTTCCAATCCCATAACCTTCTGGAATGAATAAAGTTACACTTATATTGCACACACACATATTGAAACAAATGGGCCTTAAACTATAGCAAACGCTTCATAAAGGGCAATCACATAGAAGTGCATTGTAGTCCATATAGTGATAAATATAGTTCCCAAACCTGCCGACACATTAAACGTTCAGTATTGTCACATTTGCTGATGTCCACTATGTTTACAACATCATGGCATGCCCTATTAATTGCAGCTTTATCCGTCAGGAATTGTGTCAAGATGTCAGACCAAAGTATAGAAATTTCTGTTGCAGTGGGAAGACCATGTTACCAAGACTACTTAACCAATTCCGGCCCTCTCAGTGTAGGAATGAGGGCTCTCCTCAACCGCTTCAAAAGACTTATTCCAGAACAGACGGAGCAAGCACCGCTGTTCCCATGTGCGAAAGAGCTGGATAGGGAGGCAGTTAGTGCTAATGGCGTCAAGGCTTTTTACTTGCCCGGGAGATTCCTGACTCACAGCAGCCATCAAACCAGCTAAGCGGATGAGATCCTCCTCCATGTAGTGCTGCCGGACCATGCTGGTAAGCAAGAGCTTAACGCTGATCTCCACAGCCTCCCGATATGTCCCGGATCCAGTAAATGTAGGACTAGAGATATGAGAGGGAAGCTGGGGCCCCGCAGCATCCCCCCACTCAGTGTCCACCTCATTTTGATCCGGAGACTTTATTAGCAAGCTCTCGCGCTGCTCCTCCGATTCCCCAGCTCCATCTAGGGCGGCAGTAAGCTTGTTGTGATGGTGAGTCAGTAGTTTGTTGATTTCAACAAATATCCCGTGAACAGCAGCCATAGTAACTGCGTGTCTACCGGTGTGAAAAAATGTCTGCCGTCTCTGTAGATACCGAGCAGGATTCCCAGGCGTAGTCCACAAGATTTAGCAGAAAATCAAAATTTTGTAGCTTCCAAGCAGTTATAGGAGTAGACCCACTATGGTATTAGTTCACGCTGTGCCAACAATTCATATTTAAGTCATCAATCTGAATACATTTTGACCACTAGAGGGCATTAGTTCACATGTTTCATATAGATAACATTGAGCTCATGCACGTAAAGTGACCTAGGAGTGAGCACTGATTGGCTAAACTGCATGTCTGTCAAAAGAACTGAAATAAGGGGGCAGTCAGCTTAGATACAAGATAATTACAGAGGTAAAACGTGCATTATTATAACTGTGTTGGATATGCAAAACTGGGGAATGGGTAATAAAGGGAATATCTTTCTTTTTAAACAACAAAAATTCTGGTGTTGACTGTCCCTTTAATACTTAACATATTAAACACTTGTATTACATTAAATAACCCAATGTTTTTAAAATAATTAAATTACCTCACAGACATTATATTTTATTAAATATTTTCGCCTGTATATACATAATCCCTATATGTTCTTAAATTAAAAAAATGGAAAAGGACTCAAAAGCAGCATTATATTTTTAATATCTCATGATACCTCAAAAACTAAATATTTCAATTTAAACAAAATTTCATGACTTTCAAATTATTATGAGTAATAAATAATTTACTTTAAAGCTTAAAAAGATAAAACTTTAATACCTGGGTTACTTTCTAAGAACAAAATATTTAGCTATAAAACGTTCCTGAATCCTCAAGAAACTCAATTCTCAAGAACAAATATAGTTAAAGGACCAGTCAATACAGTAGATTTGCATAATCAACAAATGCATGATAGGAAGATAATGCAATAGCACTTAGTCTGAACTTCAAATGAGTAGTAGATTTTTTAAAATAAATGGCAAAGTTATGTCTATTTCCACTCCCCCTGTATCATGTGACAGCCATCAGCCAATCACAAATGCATATACGTATATGCTGTGAATTCTTGAACATGCTCAGTAGGAGCTGGTGACTCAAAAAGTGTAAATATTAAAAGACTGTGCACATTTTGTTAATGGAAGTAAATTGGAAAGTTGTTTAAAATTACATGCTGAATCTGAATCATGAAGTTTAATTTTGACTTGAGTGTCCCTTTAAATAAAACATCTTGCACAAAGACTGAAAAGCAGACAAATAGAGAGGAACCAATTTGTATAATTGAATAGATAATTTTTTGCTGCTGTAGATTCTGGCACTGTCTCATCAGCAATACAGATAAGTGCACAATATGATTTCTTTCATGTAAGTGGCAAGAGTCCATGAGCTAGTGACGTATGGGATATACATCCCATTTATTGCATCATTCTTGGCGCCATTTTTTTTGGCGCAAAGTTTGCTTTTGTTGTGACGCAAGTCAAGTAATTTCTTGCGTCTTTGTTGACGCATTTTTTTTGGCACAAAGTCACGCCTGTTATGACGCAAATTGTGTCATTTCCTGTTAACTTTGGCGCCCAAATTTTTTTCTTTGCATTTACGTCATCTTTGTTAGCGTCATTTTTGGCGCCAAAAAAAATGTTATATTAACCTCTCCCTCTTTTCCTCTCTGCTTTCATTTGTTACAGAGGGCTATGATGCTTGCTTTTGCATATAAGTATTTTTTATACGCAATTTTTCCGATTCCTGAAACTGCTATTTTGAGGAAATTTGAATATTTTGTTTAAATGTTATTTTTTCTTTTTTGTTACATTTTTTCAAGATGTCTCAAACCGATCCTGCCTCTGATGTTATTGTAGTAACTAAGTTGCCTGAAAACAAATCAACCGAAGCTAAGTATGTATGTTGTAATTTGGCTGATCTGCCTTCTTCAGCTCAAGTATGTGGCACTTGTTATGAGAAATTGTTTCATGCTGATAATGTTTCTATAAGTACAAATACAGCTACTGTTAAACCTTCACAGTCTAATGTACATTATATTCCTGTAGATATTAAAGATTATATTGCTGCAGCCATAGAGAAGGCTATGACTGCTATTCCAGCTTATAATAAACGTAAAAGATCTCTTATTACTTCTCTTAAATCTGATGAAGTTTGTATTGATCAACAGAATACTGAAGCATTATCTGCTGATGAGGTTTTCTCTGGCTCAGAGGATCCTACTTCAGACTCTGAAATTGATAAATCATCTTTTCTTTTTAAGATGGAATATATACGTTCTTTGTTAAAGGAAGTATTGTTTACTTTGGGTACTTAGGAATTCAAATGTTTGCTATTCTTGTTATCAAGAGGACTAGTCCTCTTGATAACAAGAATAGCAAACATTTGAATTCTGTTTTTAAAACTTCTGAGGTTACTCCTGAAGTTTTTCCAATTCCATATGCTATCTCTATTATGATTACTAAGGAATGGTCTAAGCCTGGTACTTCTTTTAATCCTTTACCTGTGTCCAATTTAGAGCTTTGGGAGAAAGTCCCTAAAGTTGATGGCGCTATTTCTACTCTTGCTAAACGTACTACTATTCCTATGGAATATAGTACTTATTTAAAAGATCCCTTATATAGGAAGATTGAATCTTATCTTAGGATACTGGCTATATTCTTAGACCTGCTATTTCTATAGCTGATGTTGCTGCTGCTTCAACTTTTTGGTTGGACAATTTAGCAGAGCAGCTATTGGATCCTGATTTTTTTTTTTCATTTGTGATGCTATATTTGATATTATTAAGATTGATATTAAATATATGTCTTTAGCTATTCTATCTAGAAGAGCTTTATGGCATAAATCATGGAATGCAGATATGGTTTCTAAATCTAGATTACTATCATTATCTTTTCAAGGTAATAATTTATTTGGTCCTCAATTTGATTCTATTATATCCACTATTACTGAGGGTAAGGGAGTTTTTCTGGCCCAAGATAAGAAATCTAAGGGTAAATTTAAAGCTCCCAATGGTTTACGTTCCTTTCGTCAGACTAAAGAACAGAAACCCACTCCACTCCTTCCCCTAAGGCCTCTGGTTCCAATTGGAGACCTTCCACAAATTGGTATAAATCCAAGCCTTATAAGAAAACAAATACAGCCCCTAAGACTGCATGAAGGTGCGGCCCTCAAACCAGTTCAACTGGTGGGGGGCAGATTGAAATTATTTCAAGACATTTGGGAAGATTCTGTCCAAAGTCAGTGAATTCAGGATATTGTTTCTCAGGGCTATCAAATAGGTTTCAGAATTCAACCTCCCATGTGAAGATTCTTTCTTTCCCATGTTCCAACAAAACCTGTGAAGGCTCAGGCTTTGCTGAAGTGTGTTTCAGACCTAGAGCTTTCAGGGGTGATTGTTCCAGTTCCTCTACAGGAACAGGGTTTGGGTTTTTATTAAAAAAAAAAAAAAAAATTATATAATATTTAATTTGTATATTGCCAATGGTTTATCAAATCATACTCTGAGTTTAGCCCAAGTGGTACCCGAGTTTTTAACTTAAAAATCCAAAACATCTCCTGTCTCTCCAACAACCTTTGTCTGTCCCCTCCTCTCTTAGGTAATGTTACCCTTTCAATAAAAAGCCAGGAAAACGTATCCAATCTGCTTTCATGTCTGGATGCAAAATGCTGCACCAACGGAGTTTTAGCCTTACCTGCAGATATGGTAGACAGATGCTTTCTAATTCTCGTATTGGCATCCCTCATCGTTAGGACTACATATTGCACCAGACATGATAAGCATGTGATAAGGTAAACAATAAAATCACTTTTACAGTTAAGGCAGGAGGAGATGGGATAAATCTCTTGCGTCACCGTTGACTTAAAGGAGTCTGAGACCTGTACCTAATCACACGGTCTGCATCTTGACCTACCACACTTAAACATACCCTTATGTGTTAACCAAGAAGAGGGCTGCCCATGTGTTCGTTCATTTTTAGTTTTAACTTGTTAAGGTGCTACATAGTTGGCTAATGTCTTCCGCTACCAAAAGATGGAAGTGTTTGTGTACAATCTTACAGATGCTCTCATACTGATTGCTGTAGCCTGTAACGAAGGTAACTCCCTCAAAACCTTTTGCCTGCTATGCCTTATTTTTCAGGAGTTCAATCTATCAATCCCTTCCACTTCCTGTTTATCTTTATTAATGACAGAATGTTTATATCCTCTTTCGATAAGTCTGGAGCTAAGTTTGTCTGCCTCCACCCTATAGGTTACATTGGTAGAGCAGTTCTTTTTAACTCTGGAGAATTGTCCCTTAGCCATAGGCTACCTGTTTAGGATGACAGCTATTCGCTCTTAATAGAGTATTGCCTGTGATTGGTTTACGATATTCTTCAGTGCTGATTCCCCCTCCAATGTGATACTTTCTTTGCATTTGTCACTTCCTTTAAGGCCAGACCTTCTGTCTCAAGGGCCGTTTTTCCATCAGGATCTCAAATCTCTCTAGTTGCCACTTCTTGAGCTTTTAAGAATGAAGCTTCAGTTGATCAAATTTGCAAAGCAGCAACATGGTTTTCTTTACATACTTTTACTAAATTTTACCATTTTGATGTGTTTGTTGCTTCCTCAGAAGCAGCCTTTGGTAGAAAGGTTCTTCAGGCAGTTGTCTCAGTTTGATTCTAATGATTTTGATTTGAGTTTTTTCGGACATTTTTAAGAAAAACTTAATTATTTTTTTGGATTTACTTTCTCAGCGGATTTAGCCGTCTTTATTTTATCCCTCCCTCTCTAGTGACTCGTGGACTTCCACATTTTGGGTATTATATCCCATACGTCACTATCTCATGGACTCTTGCCACTTACATGAAATAAAACATAATTTATGTAAGAACTTACCTGATAAATTAATTTCTTTCATAGTGGCAAGAGTCCATGAGACCCACCCTATTTTTGGTGGTTATGATTTTTTTGTATAAAGCACACTATTTTTTCCAGTTCCTCTTTTTTGTATGCTTTTTACTCCTTTTTTACACCTCACTTCTTGGTTATACGTTGAACTGAAGTATGAGTGAGGTGGGAGGTGGATTTATAGGCATTTTGAGGTTTGGGAAACTTTGCCCCCTATAGGTAGGAATGTATATCCCATACATCACTAGCTCATGGACTCTTGCCACTATGAAAGAAATTAATTTATCAGGTAAGTTCTTACATAAATTATGTTTTTTTTAAGAGTTTGCATATTAAAATTATTATAAATACCTGACAAAATTTGGTCATAATCATCCCTGCAATTTCTCACTTTAGCTTAAACCAGCAAGAAAGAACTGAATCAGCTGACCAACACTAACTATTGTGAATGACTAAAAATCAAATGGATATTTTATTAATATCCCTTTATTTGCCTCTCTGTCAATTTAAGGATATTAGATAATGGTGTTGTATATTTAATTTATTATTAATATGTTTGAATAATGTTTTCCCATTCTCCATTTGTGTAGTCTAAAAGCTTTTTTCCTGATGTAAGTACAGCATCTCTGGTAATGTTACAGTAGTAAGTAATACAATATAATTAGCTTTTAATGTTTTTTTACTGAGTAAAAGTGTTAAATAAGAATATAGGAGCAATGTTGTATAATTATGTTTTACATTATAATCCTGCTGTGCACTGATTTTCCTGAGTGCTTAGATCAGGCAGAGTGTTATATTTCATTAACAGGATTATCATAGAGCAGTCATAATAATAAACTATAGAATAATGTTTCAGAAAGCACGCATAGTTCTGTCCATTTGCAAGGAGAAATACATTTCATACATTAAATGCTGTTTAATTTACAACATTTTGTAAGATCTGCAACCTGGAGTAGAGCTCCTCATCCTAAATCCAGCCTCAACAGAACACAAATATATACCACCTACAGGAGTATTAGATTTGTCATTGAGTGCACCCTTAATATATTTAAAGGGATAGTCTAGTCAAAAATGTAACTTTCATGATTTTGATAGAGCATGCAATTTTAAGCAACTTTCTAATTTACTCCTTTTATCAATTATTCTTCGTTCTCTTGGTATCTTTATTTGAAAAAGCAAGAATGTAAGCCCATTTGGTTCAGCACCTAGGTAGCGCTTGCTGATTGGTGGTCCAGCTCCTAACCTTACATTCTTGCTTTTGTCAAATAAAGATACCAAGAGAACGAATAAAAATGTATAATAGGAGTAAATTAGAAAGTTGCTTAAAATTACATGCTCTATCTGAATCATTAAAATTTAATTTTGACTAGACTATCCCTTTAAATTTTAGATTCAGTGTCTTCACAGGTTTTGCGGGGTCTTTTAATCTTATGACACTCAGAAAGGTAATTATATTATATTTCTAAGCAAGGGTCTGCTGAATGCAGACAATGTTGCTGATAAGGCAGAGGATCCTGGAAAAAAAAACAATCCTGGTGAGCAGCCAAAATTAAGAAATCATTACAAAAGTATATTTTCAAGGTGAAATAAACATTTAGGGCTAGATTATGAGAGGAGAGCGATAAGGGGTTTATCGCGATCATCAGGCTTACCGCTGATATTACCAGTTGAAAGTAATTGCGATCGCTTGAGTGCAATCACGATATAAGCTAGAATAATAACAGCGACTTCAGAGCTCTGGTTAACTGTTTCGCGAATCATAAAAATGTCACAAAACAAAATGCAAAGACTATCTAATAAAAATGATGTAAAAAAATACTGCACACAAAAGTTATAAGGGGTCAAAGATATGAGGTCTCAGGAGTTAGAAAAAAAAGGCAGACAAATGGCTTTAACAAAGACATACATACATATATACAGTATGTTTAAAGATGTATATGTATGTACAGTATATATACTGTATATATGTGTGTGTGCGCATATGTATTTATGTATTTATATGTGTATATATGTATTTACAGACATATATACACATATAAACACATACTGTACATGCGCATATATATATATATATATATATATATAAGTGTATTGGAGCCCTTTGCAGTTAATTAAAGCAAAATATGTAAAAGCATATTTATAAATGGAAATAAGAAGGGCGACTCCTAGTGCAGAGCAATATGGTAAAGCTTCCCCGTATCAATATCCCAGATGACAGGGTACTCACAATTGAAGGCGCACCCAATGGTGCGAATGACACCTACTAGGTTGTTAAAGTGACCTAGTGCACATATGATCACAGAGGTGTAGGTAGGCGATACCAATGTGTTCTTAGATGTAGACCAATGGAGGCCGCATAAAAAAGGAGACTCAGCCTGAGGAAACGGCGTGGTTAGCGCCGAGAAACGCGTAGCGTTAATACTGACTTGTTTTTATTTATATATATGTTGATTGTAATCCCCCTTTTATATAATCACATAAAGTTTTTACATTTTATAATATCACTTGAGTCTCCTTTTTTATACAGCCTCCATTGGTCTACATTTAAGAACACATTGGGATCGCCTACCTACACCTCTGTGATCGATATGTGCACTAGGTCACTTTAACAACCTAGTAGGCGTCATTCGCACCAATGGGTGCGCCTTCAATTGTGAGTACCCTGTCATCTGGGATATTGATACAGGGAAGCTTTACCATATTGCTCTGCACTAGGAGTCGCCCTTCTTATTTCCATTTTTAGATTGTTGAATCTCGCTTTGATTCCGGGAGGAGCTGCCCTTGCCTGTGTACAGTTTGCTGGGACACTGCCAAGTTCCTAGACCGTCTCCCTAGGCATTATCTCTGCCTCCGCATATTGTGAGTATACTATCAACACGTATACATTTCTCCTGCACCTTATTGGCTACACTAGGAGGCACCCTTTCTCTTCCTTTTTATCAAAAGCATATTTATGCAATATTCCTTTTTAATAAAGGTTTTAACAATGCATTTACTGTAAATATTTCACATTCCAATGTTATGCACATTGAGGAATATGTTCAATGTATTTGTAAATAGATATTCCTATATATATATATATATATATATATATATATATATATATATGTATATATCTATCTCTATATATAATCATGTATATATATAGTATTCAGTAAAAGGACTGTACTCTCAGGTATTCCATTAAAAATAGCTTTTATTATAAACAATTAAAAGTAGGGAAAAAAACATGACGTTTCAATGCCTTACTGGCATCTTTATCAAATGTCCCCAAAAGTCAAAAGAACACCAACTTAGTGATGTCACAAAGGAAGCTATTTTTTATGGAATACCTGAGAGTGCAGTCCTTTTACTGAATATTGCATCAGTACTGACTTTTTGCACCCTGGGAGATGCTAAGTTGTATATTTGGAGTGCAGTCATCTTTGGAACTATATATATATATATATATATATATATATATATATATATATATATATATATATATACAGGGAGTGCAGAATTATTAGGCAAGTTGTATTTTTGAGGATTAATTTTATTATTGAACAACAACCATGTTCTCAATGAACCCAAAAAACTCATTGATATCAAAGCTGAATAGTTTTGGAAGTAGTTTTTAGTTTGTTTTTAGTTATAGCTATTTTAGGGGGATATCTGTGTGTGCAGGTGACTATTACTGTGCATAATTATTAGGCAACTTAACAAAAAACAAATATATACCCATTTCAATTATTTATTTTTACCAGTGAAACGAATATAACATCTCAACATTCACAAATATACATTTCTGACATTCAAAAACAAAACAAAAACAAATCAGTGACCAATATAGCCACCTTTCTTTGCAAGGACACTCAAAAGCCTGCCATCCATGGATTCTGTCAGTGTTTTGATCTGTTCACCATCAACATTGCGTGCAGCAGCAACCACAGCCTCCCAGACACTGTTCAGAGAGGTGTACTGTTTTCCCTCCTTGTAAATCTCACATTTGATGATGGACCACAGGTTCTCAATGGGGTTCAGATCAGGTGAACAAGGAGGCCATGTCATTAGATTTTCTTCTTTTATACCCTTTCTTGCCAGCCACGCTGTGGAGTACTTGGACGCGTGTGATGGAGCATTGTCCTGCATGAAAATCATGTTTTTCTGGAAGGATGCAGACTTCTTCCTGTACCACTGCTTGAAGAAGGTGTCTTCCAGAAACTGGCAGTAGGACTGGGAGTTGAGCTTGACTCCATCCTCAACCTGAAAAGGCCCCACAAGCTCATCTTTGATGATACCAGCCCAAACCAGTACTTCACCTCCACCTTGCTGGCGTCTGAGTCGGACTGGAGCTCTCTGCCACGGGCCCATCCATCTGGCCCATCAAGACTCACTCTCATTTCATCAGTCCATAAAACCTTAGAAAAATCAGTCTTGAGATATTTCTTGGCCCAGTCTTGACGTTTCAGCTTGTGTGTCTTGTTCAGTGGTGGTCGTCTTTCAGCCTTTCTTACCTTGGCCATGTCTCTGAGTATTGCACACCTTGTGCTTTTGGGCACTCCAGTGATGTTGCAGCTCTGAAATATGGCCAAACTGGTGGCAAGTGGCATCTTGGCAGCTGCACGCTTGACTTTTCTCAGTTCATGGGCAGTTATTTTGCGCCTTGGTTTTTCCACACGCTTCTTGCGACCCTGTTGACTATTTTGAATGAAACGCTTGATTGTTCGATGATCACGCTTCAGAAGCTTTGCAATTTTAAGAGTGCTGCATCCCTCTGCAAGATATCTCACTATTTTTGACTTTTCTGAGCCTGTCAAGTCCTTCTTTTGACCCATTTTGCCAAAGGAAAGGAAGTTGCCTAATAATTATGCACACCTGATATAGGATGTTGATGTTATTAGACCACACCCCTTCTCATTACAGAGATGCACATCACCTAATATGCTTAATTGGTAGTAGGCTTTCGAGCCTATACAGCTTGGAGTAAGACAACATGCATAAAGAGGATGATGTGGTCAAAATACTAATTTGCCTAATAATTCTGCACTCCCTGTATATATATATATATATATATATATATATATATATATATATATATATATATATATATAGGTGGCCCTCGTTTTACAACGGTTTAATTTACACCGTTTCAGAATAACAACCTTTTTTTCCAGTCATGTGACTGCCATTGAAAAGCATTGAGAAGCAGTGCATTTATTAAAATAGCCAGTAGGTGGAGCTGTCCGCTTGTGTTGCAGCAAAGCCAAGCAAGCTGAAATTAATCAGTTTAACCAGATCTGAGCTATCGAGCAGATTTCAAAGGAACAAGATCTTCCTGTCTATAAATCAGTCCAGATTGGAATGCATAGAAAAATGCAAGTGAAGTCTGTGTTGTGTGATTATTTTATTAGGTTTATAATGCTGTTTAGCAAATGTTTTTGTTAATTTAACTTAGTTTAATTATATATTCTGTGTTGTGTGATTATTTTATTAGGTTTATAATGCTGTTTAGCATTTAACGTCTTCATTTCAAAGCTTTAAAAATAACTGTATTAGGTGTTACTTATGACAATTTTGAGAGGGGCCTGAAACCTATTTCCCTCACTTCCCATTGACTTACATTATAAACTGGGTTTCAATTTACAACGGTTTCGATTTACAACCATTCCTTCTGGAACCTAACCCCGGCGTAAACTGAGGGCTACCTGTATATATTTATACATATATATATATATATATATATATATATATGTATAAATATATATTTTACATGTTTTTATGAATAAATAGAACATATTCTGCTATGAGCAGAACATTGTAATGTGAAATATTCATTGGTGCAGCAGGTGCAGTGGCACCAGGGCCCAAGAGCTGGAGGGGGCCCATAAAAGCCAGCCTATACATAGGCATTTGCAGAATGTGTACAATCTTAATGCAGGGAAGCCTTTTATAAATGCAGGTTGCAGGTCCTATCTATTTATCCTCAAATCATTATATTGAGCAAAATGTATGTTATTACTTTTGCTTTTTATTGAGTTACCTTTGGGGGGCCCCAGAAAATCTTGCCCCAGGGCCCTCTGTTGAGTAGGTCTGCTACTGTGCGTGAGAGTGGTGTGTTAGGTTTTTTCCACTTTTTTTTCTCTGTTGACTTCTATGGGTGAATACATGAATGCGCATGCGATATTCTAACTTTGGCTTTTAGCACTTGTCGGGTTTGTTTTCAACTCATAATATGAGAGCGCAAAAAAGCTTAGTTCTAGCGCAATAAACGCTCAAGCGGAAGCCTTAATTTGCACTCCACTCGTAATCTGTCCCTTTATATTTTAAGGAAGCACAATATTTTTTGATAAAGCAACAGTAAAATCAGAATGTAACATTCATGATTCAGATAGAGTATACAGTTTTAAACAATTTTGCAATTTACTTTTATTATCATGTTTGCTTTGTTCTCTTGGTATCTTATAATGAATAGTAAACGTTAGTATTCTATGGCAGCAGTGTTTCTTTATAAGTATAACTTTGCTATAAACAATGTTGCAAATAATGCTGCCAAATTGCTAAAGACACGTGCCTGCTCTTGAGCTCACCTAGAATTACTCTTTAACAAAGGATAACAAGAGAATACAGAAAAAAGGATATCAGGAACATCAAATGGTGACAAAAGTAAAAACTGCTGACCGCCGTAATCATAGACCTAACACACAAAAGTTAATTTAAAAAGCGTTACACTTACACACCATTGGTTGGTTTTGATTAAGCACCTGCTAAGCCTTCTTACGTAAAATCCTCTCAACATAGTATGGAATCAAACAGCAAAAAACAAATGTGATGGTGCACAAAAAAAGGATAAATGTCCCAGGTTAGGTAATCACAATGGTAATTTCACAGCAGGTGAACCTCAGGGAAAAAAGAAACACATATAGTGAAGTTCTGTGGTTTTAAATGTATTAGAAGAGCCACAAAAGGTACTCACATTGTCTAGCTTCAAGATCAAGCTCTAGATATAAGTGCACAGGAAACTCCTAATTGGAGACAAGGAAAAGAACAATATCCCAGCTTCACAAGGAATGAATCAGAAGTGGTAAAAAAGAACTAACATTTTATTAAAAAACAAGTCACAAGGCACACATATGAGACTGTCCCAATCATAGACCACGGCAAGCAAAAGACTGTGTATATCACAATGTCTGGTGAATGCTGTTAGAGGTCCAGTAAGGAACAAGGCTCAGCCCCTTTTGTGATGTCACAACGCTTCGATGTACGTTTTGCCAATTACAGCTCGGCTTTTTCGAGGATGACTTCAAGTTGGTTCTAGTGTCCTTTTGTAGTTGTTACTCCACTTCTGATTGGGTCCTGGATTCTTGCACAGGTGTTTAGACAGAGTCTTCTATCTTAAGGGTCTCATTAAGAAAAATTGAACATACTTGGCTATATAACAATATGTAATACACCCAATGTAAAATACACATCCTTAACAATACATGTAAAAGTATATATTTAAAATAAAAATTAAAAAATTGCATAAGTTTTTTTTTTTTTTTAAGTTTTCAAAGAGCTTTATTAAAGTTATAGCAAAAATACATATAAATAGGTTATCAACAGGGGGGCCAAACTGCCCCCGTTACAGCATAATTTTTCCAAGATTGAGGTTACAACATGTTGCAAATACTTATGGTACCAGTTAGCTTACTTGAAAGAGACTCTAAGGTCCCAAAATACTCTAGTAAGAAAGTATAGGGGAAGAATAGGGGAAAAGGTGGGGGGGGGGGTTGTCAGGTCTAAAGAACTGTCAAGTATTAGGTACACTAGTCCCAAATCTTATCTATCGTTCTCAAGAGTCAAGTTAACTGGAGGACAATGCATTAGGTTTCCAGGTTGTGTCATAAGAGTCTTTCCAGTCGGCCCAAGTCAGCTCAAAGAGGTCAGAGTTACCCAGTTTATAGAAAATATCTTTCTCCATGGTGTAAAGATAGGCCATATAACAGCAAACCTTAGACCAATTAGGAGGGGATTCTTTCTTCCAATCACAAGCTATTAAATTTTTTATGGACATGAAGAGGTATATGCTTATGTATGCATGATGTTTAGGGAGGGTGTGCACACCAATATGAAGGAGTGCGACTGACAGTGAGCTGCACAGAGATATACCCAGTCTGGAAAGAACCCGAAAACATCTACTCTATAAGGGGCGGAGTTTGGGGCACTCCCACCAAATATGCAAGGAATCACCCCTCTGGCTACAAACTCTCCAACAGTGAGGAGACCCGCTAGGAAACATTTTAACCAATCTAGTAGGGACATAATACCAGTGAGCTAGTAGTTTGTAATAAGTCTCAAATAAAGTTGTACAATGTATGGCTTTCTGAGTGCGTTCCAAGGTGTGTCCCCAAGAGTCTCCTGTGAATGACTTAACAAGCAGGGATTCCCACTTCAAAAGGTGGGCCGCCGTTCCCGATTGCAGATTAAGGCCCAGAAGGGTATAATGGCGGGAAAGGGGTCTGCTAAGTCTATTTCCCTGAATCCATGTGGACTCCCAGGGGGTTAATGAACGGGCCAAAGGTCTGAGACCACATGAACTCCCAGCTGAGCCAATAGACCAGGCAGGGAGGTAATAGGGGAAGGGTGCGGAGCAACGTGTCCAGAATGGCTAATTTTGTCCCAGAAATGTAAGCATTCCCGGATAATAGGGTTCGACAAAGTCAGTTCCCTACGGCAATGTGGGGGTGTCCAAATCAAGTCGCGTAAATTTAGGGTGTAGGGCAGTGAGGCCTGTTCAATGGAGCACCATTTGCAGGTAGACTGTTTAACTCCCCATTGCGAGATGTGGGTGAGCATTGCCCCCTCGTAATATCTCATTATCGAGAGAGAGCCTATGCCACCACATATCCGCGGTAGTTGTAACACTTTCTGCGCCACTCTTGGAGGTTTACCCTGCCAAATATGTTTGGTGAGTTTGCTTTGGAATTGTAGAAGGATTTGTCTGGGGACCCTGATTGGGAGGCAACGAAACAAGTATGTGAGTCAGGGTAAAAAAGACATTTTCAAAGCTGCAATCCGCCTCATCCACGAAACATGGGACAGATTCCAGCTCTTATTGAGAGAGCGATGCTCCGACAGTAATGGGAGATAGTTGTCCCTGATGACTCGGGGCAGATCACCAGAAAGTTTAACTCCCAGACGCACTACTGACGATTCCGTCCAGCGGAACGGGTATTTAGCTTTAAGCGGAGCTAATATCGAGCTCCCAAAGCCTTGGGTATATATCTCTGTTTTGGATATATTTAACTTATAGTAAGAGGGAGCATTGAACTCCTCAACTATGTGCAGAAGCCTAGGGAGGGTGATTGTAAGGTCGGATGAGAAGAAGGTAACATCATCTGCGAACAAAGCAATGTTGTGCTTGGTGTCACTTAGGGTAATCCCACCCATATGAGGGTCAGCTCTAATCTGTTCGGCTAAAGGCTCAATGGCCAGCACAAAGAGCAGGGGTGATAGAGGACACCCCTGTCTGGTCCCGTTAGATATGGCAAATGGAGATGTTTGGAAATCGAGGCCCCTTACCAGGGCAGAGGGGGTGGAATATAAGGCCTTTATTGCTCTGATAATGCTGCTAGGAAAGCGTTTTTTTTCAAGCACTTCCCATAAGAACCTCCATCTCACCCGATCAAAGGCCTTTTCGGCGTCTAATGAAATGATCGCCAGAGGTTTATGGAGACTGGAAGAGAGGCTCATAATGTTCAATAACCTTCTGGTGTTATCCGGCCCCTCTCTTTTTGGGATAAACCCTACTTGGTCTGGGTTGACCAAGTGAGGAAGTAAATTAGCTATGCGGTTAGCTAGGAGTTTTGAGTAGAATTTTATATCGGTGTTGATTAACGAGATTGGCCTGTAGCTGGAGCAGAGGGTAGGGTCTTTGTTGGGTTTTAGGATTGTTGTGATGGTGGCTTCTAAAAATTCTTTCTTAAACATGCCCTCATTCCAGGCTAGGTTATAAAGTCTGAGGAGTAAGAGGGGAGAGTTCCTGGGTGAAGATTTTATAAAAATGTACGGAGAAACCATCCGGGCCTGGGGATTTAAAGGACTTCGAGTTCTTGATTACTTGTTGTACCTCCCTAATGGAGAACGGGGAAGCCAAAGAATCTCTTTGATCGGGTGAGAGGGACGGAAGATGCAGGGCCTTTAGATATTCGCGCACTTTCTCACCCGGGGTCGATTGGGGGTTTTCAGACTTGTCTATGTTACAAAGATTGGAGTAGTACTCAGCAAATGCCTCTCCTATCTGCGAAAGGGATTTTGAGAAGGGAATTTGCAGTAGTGATACTGTGGATACGTGAGGCACAGGCTCTATTTCTGAGTTTATTGGCCAGAAGGGTGTCCGCCTTATTACTCTTGTAATAATACAATTGCTTTAATCTGGTTAGGTTATCCTGAGTTCTACTAAGTTCTATTTGTGAAATGTGGTTCTTAAGGTCAGTTATCTGACCTGCTGGGGAGTGTAGAGGTTTAACTCTGTTTTGGGTTTCTAAAATCCTCAGTTTAATGTGAGCCTGCGATAACGAAAAATCCTGCCTGCTTTCTAAGATTAGCCTGTTTAGATATCATAATCTCTCCGATGGTCGCTTTGGCGGCGCCCCATAGGGTATCGTCTATAACTTGAGTATTATCATTAGTGCATATAAAGTGTTTGATTTCTGTGTGCAGGCTTTCTCTGAAGGGAATGTCATTCAGGAGGTTATGTGGCATGTGCCAAGAGGTTCTAGTACACGTGGTGTTAGTGAAAATCGGATCAGCTGTGACACAGTCATGATCAGACCAGGGGCTCAGAGATATAGTAGCGTTAGTGGTGAGGTCAAGCGAGTGTGCCGTGGAAAAGATATAGTCCAGTCTGGAGTATTGGCGGTGCGGTTGTGAATAGTGTGTATAGTCACGTTCTTTAGAATGGGTAGCCCTCCAGATGTCATAGTAACCCGAGCTGGTCATGAGAGTGCGGAACCTGGTAGCAAGTCACTCTGCAGCTGAGTGAGTCTTGTGTGAGTCAGAAGATTTTCTGTCATCTTTCGGGTCCCATACCATGTTAAAGTCTCCCAAAATAATAACTCTACCTTGTTGATACTGAGCTATTACATGGAGAATGCGCTTCAGGTACTTAGGTTGGGGTGTGTTTGGCAGGTAAACAGACACTAAAGTATATAGCACATGGTTAAGCTTGCAAATCAGAATCACATACCTGGCCTGTGGGTTTTTGATGGTCAGGACAGGCTCAAAGGCAAGCCTCCTGTGTAGGAGGATAGCCGTGCCTCTAGCCTTTTTAGAAAAGGGGGCATATTCTATGTGCGTGTATGTCTTAGAGGAGAGTCTATTCGGCTCATCTACTAACCAATGCGTCTCCTGGAGAAACACGACATCAGGGTTATGATGCTTCAAAGAGCGTAGTAGAAGACTTCTCTTGAAGGGAGTGTTAAGCCCTCTGACATTATGGGTATCTTAAGGAGGAACTAGCCACGTATCAGGTCGACTAGGGGCTAAGTGTACAAAGTCAGAGTCGCTCAAACTGGGGAACAAAGTTAGAGGGAAGGAAGGGGTAGGGAAGGGAAAGTAATAGGAGACACTAAAGAGTGTCTCAAGAGCGGTGGAAGTAGTCCACCTCAAGAGAGCCCTAACGTGGGCTTCAATATTGGGGGGAGCCTAAGGCTCAGGAGCTAGCGCAACAGAGTAGTATCGACAGCCCCGCTCTAATTCTAAAAACAACTTAACATTAAGTGCTAAAACATGAGTGGTTAAGTAACAGCAGATAACATATCTAGAGAATATAACATACAACTTATTAGACAAACATAGAGTTTGGTAATTTTTCATAAAACTTAGGTTCTGTATCTAACACCCTGTTTGGAGTAGACATGGTTATTTCTCAGCTAAGCCACCAAGGCTATTACTGATACATGCAGGGCCTCTAGGCCCCTAATAGGGTTTAAGAGGTGGTCTCAGGATGTTTGTCAAGCTCCCGTGGTTGATGTATCTTGGGCCGCTTTACTCTCTGGTCTTTGGCTGACCTTTCAGGAGCTGAGGCTCTCAAGCTAAGTGGAGGTCGAACCCGTGTATTCAGGGGTTCCAGCAGTAACCCCCAGGAAGTAAGGAGAGTCAGACCCTGGGAAGGCGTGGTATTCACAACAGTCTGGTTATCTTTAGTTACTAGGAGCCTGGTGGGGAATCCCCATCGATATCTGATGTTGGCCTTGCGTAGAGCAGAGGTGACTGGCTGGAAATGACGTCGCTGTTGGAGAGTGTGAGCAGACAAGTCAGGCAGAAGCTGGACTCCTTCAAATCTGCCACTAAGATTTGGCTTTTTGTAAGCAGCTTGTAGCAAGCGGTCCTTATATAGGAAGCTGTGGAAACATGCTTTTATGTCTCTCGGCTTGTCTGAACTCACCGTCCTGGGGCGAAGAGCCCTGTGAGCCCTCTCCAGAGTACTGGTCAGACCATCTGGTGTGCCTATCAGTTCCTGAAAGAGAGCCTGAAGATAACCATGTATGTCTGCTGGTGATACAGACTCTGGAACTCCTCAAAACCTTATGTTATTACGCCTCGATCTGTCCTCTACGTCAGCCAGTTTAGCTTCCAATTGCGAGATCTGCTCCGCCAGACTTTTGGCGTAAGCCAGAATATTAGATTGGTCTACGGCTTGGTCATCCTGCTTTCGTTCCAGCGCATCAACTCTGTCTCCAATGTCAGATATCTCCTTCTTTAACTCTGCAGAGCTGCGTTGGATCTCTTGGGTGATGGACCTAGTCTGGGTTGCTAAAAGTTTCTTGAGAGACGATTCAGTAATAAAGTTCTGTGAGGCAGCTACAGATTGCAAGCTTGATTGCGACTCCTCATCCTGGGAATCAGGTTCACTCATTTCAGCACTCGGGAGAGGGAGGGTCTTCTTGGTAGAGTGCGCAAAATGATCAAAAACAGTTTTCTTAGATTTCGGGTTCGACTTTGTGTGTTTCCTCACAGACGGCTAGATTTAGAGTTGGGCGGTAGCCGTCAAAACCAGGGTTAGAGGATCCTAACGCTGGTTTTTACCGCCCTCTGGTATTTAGAGTCAGTCAGGAAAGGGTCTAACGCTCACTTTGCAGCCGCGACTTTTCCATACTGCAGATCCCCCTACACCATTTGCGTATCCTATCTTTTCAATGGGATCTTCCTAACGCCGGTATTTAGAGTCTTGGCTGAAGTGAGCGTTAGAAATCTAACGACAAAACTCCAGCCGCAGAAAAAAGTCAGTAGTTAAGAGCTTTCTGGGCTAACGCCGGTTTATAAAGCTCTTAACTACTGTGCTCTAAAGTACACTAACACCCATAAACTACCTATGTACCCCTAAACCGAGGTCCCCCACATCGCCGCCACTCTATTAAAAATTTTTAACCCCTAATCTGCCGACCGCACACCGCTGCCACCTACGTTATCCCTATGAACCCCTAACCTGCTGCCCCTAACACCGCCGACCCCTATATTACCTACACTTATTAACCCCTAATCTGCCGACCGGACCGCGCCGCTATTATAATAAAGTTATTAACCCCTAATCCGCCTCACTCCCGCCTCAATAACCCTATAATAAATAGTATTAACCCCTAATCTGCCCTCCCTAACATCGCCGACACCTAACTTCAAGCATTAACCCCCTAATCTGCCGATCGGAGCTCACCGCTACTCTAATAAAATTTTTAACCCCTAAAGCTAATTCTAACCCTAACCCTAACACCCCCCTAAGTTAAATATAATTTTATTCTAACAAAATAAATTAACTATAAATAATAATTATATTGTAGCTATTTTAGGATTAATATTTATTTTACAGGCAACTTTGTATTTATTTTAACCAGGTACAATAGCTATTAAATAGTTAATAACTATTTAATAGTTACCTAGTTAAAATAATTACAAAATTACCTGTAAAATAAATCCTAACCTAAGTTACAATTAAACCTAACTCTACACTATCAATAAATAAATTAAATAAACTACCTACAATTATCTACAATTAAACCTAACACTACACTATCAATAAATTAATTAAATACAATACCTACAAATAAATACAATTAAATAAACTAACTAAAGTACAAAAAAATAAAAAAGAACTAAGTTACAAAAAATAAAAAAATATTTACAAACATTAGAAAAATATTACAACAATTTTAAACTAATTACACCTACTCTAAGCCCCCTAATAAAATAACAAAGCCCCCCAAAATAAAAAAATGCCCTACCCTATTCTAAAATTAAAATAGAAAAGCTCTTTTACCTTACCAGCCCTGAAAAGGGCCCTTTGCGGGGCATGCCCCAAAGAATTGAGCTCTATTGCCTGTAAAAAAAAACCATACAATACCCCCCCAACATTACAACCCACCACCCACATACCCCTAATCTAACCCAAACCCCCCTTAAATAAACCTAACACTAAGCCCCTGAAGATCTCCCTACCTTGTCTTCACCACACCGGGTCCCGATCTGTCCAGAAGAGCCTCCGATGTCTTGATCCAAGCCCAAGCGGGGGGCTGAAGAGTGACGTCCATCCTCGGGCTAAAGTCTGGATCCAAGCGGCGGCTGAAGAAATCCATCATCGGGCTGAAGTCTTGATCCAAGCGGGCGCTGAAGAAGTCCATCATCGGGATGAAGTCTTCTATGAAGCAGCATCTTCAATCTTCTTTCTTCCGGAGCCATCATCTTCCAGCCGACGCGGAACATCCTCTTCTACCGACGCCTACTCACCGAATGACGGTTCCTTTAAATGACGTCATCCAAGATGGCGTCCGTCGAATTCCAATTGGCTGATAGGATTCTATCAGCCAATCGGAATTAAGGTAGGAAAATTCCGATTGGCTGATTCCATCATGTTCGGATCAGCCAATAGAATGCGAGCTCAATCTGATTGGCTGATTCCATCAGCCAATCAGAATTTTCCTACCTTAATTCCGATTGGCTGATAGAATCCTATCAGCCAATCGGAATTCGACGGACGCCATCTTGGATGACGTCATTTAAAGGAACCGTCATTCGGCGAGTAGGCGTCGGTAGAAGAGGATGTTCCGCGACGGCTGGAAGATGATGGCTCCGGAAGAAAGAAGATTGAAGATGCTGCTTCATAGAAGACTTCATCCCGATGATGGACTTCTTCAGCGCCCGCTTGGATCAAGACTTCAGCCCGATGATGGATTTCTTCAGCCGCCGCTTGGATCCAGACTTTAGCCCGAGGATGGACGTCACTCTTCAGCCCCCCGCTTGGGCTTGGATCAAGACATCGGAGGCTCTTCTGGACAGATCGGGACCCGGTGTGGTGAAGACAAGGTAGGGAGATCTTCAGGGGCTTAGTGTTAGGTTTATTTAAGGGGGGTTTGGGTTAGATTAGGGGTATGTGGGTGGTGGGTTGTAATGTTGGGGGGGTATTGTATTGTTTTTTTTTACAGGCAAAAGAGCTGAATTCTTTGGGGCATGCCCCGCAAAGGGCCCTTTTCAGGGCTGGTAAGGTAAAAGAGCTTTTCTATTTTAATTTTAGAATAGGGTAGGGCATTTTTTTATTTTAGGGGGCTTTGTTATTTTATTAGGGGGCTTAGAGTAGGTGTAATTAGTTTAAAATTGTTGTAATATTTTTCTAATGTTTGTAAATATTTTTTTATTTTTTGTAACTTAGTTCTTTTTTATTTTTTGTACTTTAGTTAGTTTATTTCATTGTATTTATTTGTAGGTATTGTATTTAATTAATTTATTGATAGTGTAGTGTTCGATTTAATTGTAGATAATTGTAGGTAGTTTAATTAATTTATTTATTGATAGTGTAGTGTTAGGTTTAATTGTAACTTAGGTTAGGATTTATTTTACAGGTAATTTTGTAATTATTTTAACTAGGTAGCTATTAAATAGTTATTAACTATTTAATAGCTATTGTACCTGGTTAAAATAAATACAAAGTTGCCTGTAAAATAAATATTAATCCTAAAATAGCTACAATATAATTATAATTTATATTGTAGCTATATTAGGGTTTATTTTACAGGTAAGTATTTAGCTTTAAATAGGAATAATTTATTTAATAAGAGTTAATTTATTTCGTTAGATAAAAATTATATTTAACTTAGGGGGGTGTTAGGGTTAGGGTTAGAATTAGCTTTAGGGGTTAAAAAATTTATTAGAGTAGCGGTGAGCTCCGATCGGCAGATTAGGGGTTAATACTTGAAGTTAGGTGTGGTCGATGTTAGGGAGGGCAGATTAGGGGTTAATACTATTTCTTATAGGGTTATTGAGGCGGGAGTGAGGCGGATTAGGGGTTAATAACTTTATTATAATAGCAGCGCGGTCCAGTCGGCAGATTAGGGGTTAATAAGTGTAGGTAGGTAGCGGCGACGTTAGGGGCGGCATATTAGGGGTTAATAAATATAATATAGGGGTCGGCGGTGTTAGGGGCAGCAGATTAGGGGTTCATAGGGATAACGTAGGTGGCAGCGGTGTGCGGTCGGCAGATTAGGGGTTAATAATAATATGCAGGGGTCAGCGATAGCGGGGGCGGCAGATAAGGGGTTAATAAGTGTAAGGTTAGGGATGTTTAGACTCGGGGTTCATGTTAGGGTGTTAGGTGCAGACTTAGGAAGTGTTTCCCCATAGGAAACAATGTAGCTGCGTTAGGAGCTGAACGCTGCTTTTTTGCAGGTGTTAGGTTTTTTTTCAGCTCAAACAGCCCCATTGTTTCCTATGGGGGAATCGTGCACGAGCACGTTTTTGAAGCTGGCCGCGTCCGTAAGCAACGCTGGTATTTAGAGTTGCAGTGGCGGTAAATATGCTCTACGCTCCTTTTTTGGAGCCTAACGCAGCCCTTCTGTGAACTCTAAATACCAGCGGTATTTAAAAGGTGCGGGGGAAAAAAAGCACGCGTAGCTAACGCACCCCTTTGGCCGCAGAACTTTAAATCTAGCCGAGAGTGAGGCATTTTGTAGATTGGGAGCCGAATTGTGTATTAAAGGGGAAGAATACCACTGTAATCCGAAGGATATGTACCACTGTTTGAAGGGAGCTAACATATTATATGACTAGAGCAGGGCTGAGCAGCGCTTAACAGAATGAACTACATTACGAAAACAATTCACATCTGTTACGGACGTGCTGGACACCAGAACTAGTCCCTCACCTCAGGGAACCTAGGGATACAACCCGAAGGAAGGGAAAAGGTAATTGGATATGACCCACACAGACTGGCCGGGCGGGAGCGGGGAGGTGGGGGACAGTCACACAAAAGTCAAACTTTGAGGTTCACAAATAAATGACAAGAATGCAATCTACACAGTATACAGGGGATAGTACTAGATTGTGGGTTACCTTGGGGCTTAGAGACCCCTCTCAACTCAGGGAAAGGGGATACGACCCGAAGGAAGGGGAAAGGGGAAGTGGAGGTGACCAGCCTAGACTAGCTAGGCCGGAAAGGAAGAGTCTTGAGGGGGTAGCACTTGAAAATACACTTATCTGATTTACAGCTAGGACTAGTACAGTAAGGAAGACCTGTAAAAAGTAAAAATTGTTAGATAAACAACAAAGCAAAACAACACTCCACTTTGGGCCAGGAATCCAAAGACACATAAGCTGACGCAGCAGCAATAGTTGACCCAACAATGAGCCCTCACAATGCAAAAATAATTTACACAGTTGAACCCTCTCAGTATAGTGTGCGAGAAAGCTTGGCAAAAAATAAGGTGTTGTCCTTCAAATATATTACGCACACTTAAGGCTTATCTCCCTGTGTTACTGAGCAATTCTGTGGTTTGCACACTGATAGTAATATGTACTCAGCACTCAGGGTACGAACTGGTAGGTTCATTAAGGTGGTCAGTTGGTTGTGGGCACTAATATAAAGGTTGTGGTTTAGAGGCGGGCCCAGGAGTATCTTGCAACAAATAAGCTTGTGTTCAGTAATGGCAGTGGGCCTGAGATGGTACAGATTCTCCTAAAGTACAAAGCAGGATTGCTGGGGTAATATTTTTGACAAAATTATGAGTCAGTCTAGTACATATAATCAGGCTGTATAGATGGCAGGGTTGTGTTACATATATCGGATGCCTAGTAATAATAACTGTTAGGCGATGGAAATGGGGGGAAGAAAAAGTCACTTCACTTTGGCCTAAGGGCCCAAAGACAAATGAGCTGATGCAGCAGCAATAGTTGGTTATATTAGGTAAACGACTCTATATCTGAGGTATTGACCTGATGCCTGGATACTGCAGCATGCAGAAATAAAAGCTGTACACTCAGAGTTGCAAGGGAGAACCCTCAGGCAAGGGACCTGGACTAGGAAGAAATTGGCAGCAGGAAAGTATATCCACCCCTCTACTTTCACCTCTCTCAGTCCCTGTGTGTGGGCAGAGTTGGTAGCTAGGGAGTACCAGTAAGGGGCTTTTATTGTAGTTAGAGAACTTGAGAAGCCTTTCCCAGCTTTGTGTATAGGAAGGCACCTGCAGCAGCAGGTCTCACAGGGTGTTGCCCAAGTTAGGAGAAGGGGTTAAAGCTAGACCTTTGCCTCCAGAATTCCCCTATCCCAAACTGTGTGGAGTGTTACCTAGAATGTGGCCCACTTAATGTCCCTCTAAAATAACTGTTGTGCGAGTTTTAACTAAGTTCTCACCAGAGCAGGGGTTAAGTAGGCGATGCACTCCTCACCCAGATTGATCCGCAGAGAGAGAGACCCTCGGTCCGGTCGCCAGGACAGTAGCTGTGAGAAGGATGCCTGAAACAGATCTGGACCTTGGATGCTGCAAGGAACCACCCCCAAGGCTGGCAGATCCTCCCGATCCTCGGCTGTGACAATCAGATGACTCCGGAAGATGCTGAGGTCAGATGAAGTAAGTTCCCAAATCCTGTGATCGTAAGGCCTCAGTCTCAAAGGATCCGGTATAGTAGGGAGGTGAGTAGGCCCCAAGATGGCGTTCTTTCGTGCCCTTTCTCAAGCAAAAATGGGGCAAGTGGATCCCTTGCTGCAGATGGGACAGGCCTGGTCACCCGGTATCCCAATCTCCCTCCGACACTCTCCCCCAGTCTGAACAGACCTCTGACCTCTCTCAGGGCTCTGCAAAAACCTCCCAACTCGATCCAGCCGCCTCTCCTACCCACTTGGAGCGTGGGTAAGTAGTCCATCGTGAGGTGCACCTGTATTCACTGGGTGTCCGACTAACACCAGTCCAGTGGGTGAATGAGAGCTACGGAGCGGATCCCCGGCCCTCCGGAGCAGAGTGCACTATGTGGACGGTAGCGGGGGGAGGTCTTCAGGAGAGGCAAATGGAGGGCACCTCGATGGTCCGATAAAAAGCCAGCTGTTTGGTATAGGGACTGCGTCTCTTGGTTAGATCCCCTGCAGAAGCAAGTAGTCAGTCAGTAATTATATGGAATCACTAAACACTAAATTAAATTGGGAATGTAGTCAAGAAACTCTTATTTTTTTCGATTTAAATATATATATTGAAAATGGTCTATTAAAAACTAAGAAATATTTTTAAACCTGTAGATGTTAATAGCTACATCCAATTAGACAGTTGTCATCTTTACAATTGGTTACAAAATATCCCCAAGAGCCAGATAAGTAGACTGTGGAGGAATTGTAGCAACAATAGTGTTTTTTATGAGCAATCTGAACAATTTAGAAGAGTTTTTATATAGAGATATCCAGAACAGAAAATTGATTCTATAATACAAGAAATAGGTAATGAAAGTAGACAGATCTTTTTGAAATATAATGATAAAAAGAACAATAGATTTGCCTGTAAAGACGGAAAAGTAGGACCTATTTTTCTGGATTATTGTGCTCAGAATAAAGAGATAAAGAATATTATTACTAAACATTGGGAAGTTCTTAAGAGAGATTATGGTATGAGAGACATTATACCAGATAAACCATTTATAGTCTTTAAAAAAAGTACCAAATATTAAGGATAGCATTACTAAATGTTTTATAAAGATAAAAATAAAGATAACTGGCTAGGGGAAAACCTTAAATGTGGCAAACGTATGGGCTGTAAAGAATTCTCTCAACAAGATATAAATATTAGGTCCTTAGCAATGGGTATGAACAAACAGTAGGAGATAAGACAAATGATTACTAAAATGTTTATGTGATTTGATCTTTATTGGAAGAACCTCAAGAAAACTTTCAGTTAGATTTCAGGAACATGTATATAATATCAAAAAGGGTTTTGATAAACATGCATTATCCGATCACTTTAAAAGAAAACATAATTGTGATCCTAAACACATAAAGTTATATTTAGGTATTCAAAAAGCTCAAATACATTGGAGAAGTGGTGATATAAATGCCATATTAGGAAGATTAGAAATGAAATGGATTTTTGATCTTAACACTTTTATTCCACATGGTCTAAATAAAGATTTTGAACTGCATAATTTTTTAGAATAATATTCTCCTCTGGTTACATCTTCTTAGTAGATTAAATAAATCCCTTTTAGCTAACATCAACCCTATCAGCCTAGTGGGTTAAGGCAGCATCAATAAGACAGTAAGGTTATCAGTTCGATTGCAGGCAGATGTCTTTTTAAATGTATTATATAAAGTTTGTAATCAATAAATGTTAACATTGGTGACAATTCCATATATTTTGAACTATTCAATTAGCACAGGATGCTAAGACACATATTTAATAATTTGCATTTTGTTGAGATTTTAGGAAACAGGTTCGTTTCCCATATAAACTTATACAATTTTTTAATTTTTATTTTAAATATATATATTTTCCATGTATTGTTAAACATGTGTATTTTACATTGTGTGCATTACATATTGTTATATAGCAAAGTATGTTCAAATTTTCTTAATGAGACCCTTAAGATAGAAGAATCTGTCTAAACACCTGTGCAAGAATCCAGGACCCAATCAGAAGTGGAGTAACAACTACTAAAGAACACTAGAACCAACTTGAAGTCATCCTCGAAAAAGCCAAGCTGTGATTGGCGAAATGTACGTCGGAGCCTAGTGATGTCATAAAAGGGGTAGAGCCTTGTTCCTTACCGGACCTCTAACAGCATTCACCAGACATTGTGATATACACAGTCTTTTACTTGACGTGGTCTATGATTGTGACAGTCTCATATGTATGCCTTGTGACTTGTTTTTTTTTTTTTTTTCAAACAAGCTTTATTAGGAAAAATACTGAAACATTACATAAACAGAGTATCAAATAGAAACATACAGTTTCGGGATATTTACACCCAAGTATCATACAGTGAAAGTATCATGTAGATTAAATTAAAGTCCAATTCGGTGTGATGATATGAGAAGGACCCCACCGCTTTGCGTTAAAGGTCCAACCCTCACCGCAGTACAGGCTTAGCAGGTTTTCTTAGGGTGCAATAACATTACTCTCTATGAAAGAAAGCTTGAATTTTCAACAATTTTTTCAAAGATTAACAGTATTAAAATAATCATACCTACATATAAAAAAAGAAAAAATTCAAGTTGAAACAACCCATACACTCCGAGTATTGAGATAAAGAGGAAGAAAGAGAGAGAGAGAGAGAGAGAGAGAGAGGGAGGGAAAGGGAAGAGAAAAAAAAAATTATATTAGGGAGGAATAAAAGGGGGTGGAAGGGTTTTCCAGAAAGAATGGATTCAGCCAGTGTCCATTAGAGTTTAGGTTTATACTAAGTTCCTCCTTCCTATTAGCTAAAGAGGGGGGTGGTTCCAAACGGCCAACATCATGTCGTACATGACCGCTTGATTAATCTTAATGTAGTGCAACTTTTCCAAAATTAGTAGCTCATTTACTGCCGAACGCCACTCAAAGAGAGTAGGCGCCTCTGGTGACTTCCACAATCTAGGAACAAGCCTTTTTGCTCCTGTGAGCATGATCAAGAGGAGGGCCCTTTTTTGTTTGTCAGCAATGTTGGGAAGATGTAAGAACAAAATTGTCTCAGGTGTGACTGGTATGTGTGTGTTTAGTTTATCTGACATCTCGCCAATGACAGCTGTCCAATAAGTCGTTAATTTAGGGCAGGCCCACCATATGTGTATAAGAGTGCCCGCTTTGCCGCAACCCCTCCAACATGTGGCAGAAGACATTGGGAAGATACGATGCAGTCTGGAGGGTGTATAGTACCATCTGGTGAGCAGTTTAAGGTGTATCTCCTGAACTACTGCAGAAACAGAGGAGCGTTTGACCATTCTAAAAGATTTGAGCCATTCCTCTTCCTCTATGACATTATTGAGGTCCCTATTCCATGCATTGGTATATGTCGGTAATTGCGTATCGGGTGGTATAAGCAAGAGTTTGTATATTTTTGATATTAGTCTTCCCGGGGGAACAGTGGCCGTGCATAGGGCTTCAAAAGGAGTGAGTTCCCTAAGGAAGTTGCCTTTGCCTTTGTGGTGTGTCAGATAATGTGATAATTGGTGGTATCTCAACCAAGAAGAAAAGATATTCCCACATTGATCCATCAATTCCTGCTGAGGGCGAAGTCTTCCCCCCACGAGTGCGAAGTGCAAGGCCCCTACTCTCAAGCTATATGTTTTACACCTGCTTTTGCTCAAGTCATAATAAGGTATATCTGGATTTTCTAGTATCGGAATTAATGGAGATGGAATGCTTGAGATGTGTGTGCTGGTGGAAATTAGTCTGTCCCATTCTGATAGGGTTTCAGTTATTAAGTGATAGTTATACAGTTTTTTAGGGCGTTTAGATGTAGGGATCCAAGCAAGAGAGGCTACATTTTTTAAATGAAGGATCTGTCCATCTATTTTGACCCATTGTTTTTGTGGAGTGTTATGTGACCATTCAGTTAACCTCTGTAATTGTATAGCCCGTCTGTATAAGGTTAGATCAGGAAAGCCTAGGCCCCCCCTATCTCTAGGAAGATAGAGTGTTTTTTTGGGTATTCTTGGTTTAACGCCAGTCCATATGAACTGTTCTAGAGTTTTCTGGAGGTTAGAGAGGAAGTCAGCGGGTAGGTGAATGGGAACAGTTTGCATGACATATAATATACGTGGTAGAATGTTCATTTTGATTAAGCCTATCTTTCCCAGCCACGACAACGACTTATTCCTCCAGGAAGATAGATCATTGATTATTTCTTTCCAAAGTGTAAGGTAGTTGTTTTTAAAAAATTCGGAGGAGTTTGCTGACAAGTAAATGCCTAGGTATTTCAGCTTGGAAGCTGCCAAAGGGACCCTGTAATGTGATGCCAATAACTGAGTGTGCTCTGGGGGAGAGTTAATATTAAGAAGTTCGGATTTTGAAAGGTTTAGATGAAAGTTGGAAAGTTCTCCGTATACCCTAAGTTCTGTAAGGAGTTCTGGGATCGAAGAATCTATGTTGGAGAGAGTGTATAAAACATCTATGCTCGACGTCCCCAATTCTAATACCTCTTATGTTAGGATTAAGGCGTACTCTTTGTGCCAAAGCTTCAATTGAGAGGGCGAAAAGCAAAGGGGACAATGGACACCCCTGGCGTGTTCCATTTGATATGGAGAATGTGTTGGATAAGGATCCATTAACCCTAACCCGGGCATTGGGAGCTGAGTAAAGGGAAAAAACCATGTTAAGGAAGGGATCTCCAAAGTTCATAGCCTTCATGACCTGACGCAGAAAAAGCCAATCGACCCTGTCGAAGGCCTTCTCTGCGTCAGTCGAGAAAAGTGCCATAGGCACACCCTCTACCCGCGCATAATCAAGGATCTGTATCACCTTAGTAGTGTTATCTTGCGCTTCCTGGCCCGGAACGAAGCCCACCTGATCAGAGGAGATAAGGGTCGTGAGATATTTGTTAAGGCGCTTTGCTAGTATTTTGGCCAGAATTTTAATATCTAAGTTCAATAGGGAAATAGGCCTAACATTTGCTGGGGAGTTAGGGGGCTTTCCCGGTTTGGGTAAGATAGTAATATGCGCCTCTAACATTGTGCTGGAGAGGACTGGTTTTTCTATCAAATTGTTAAAGAGTTGGAGCATCAGTGGTTTTAATGTGTTAAAAAACGTCTTGTAGTACTTTAAAGAAAACCCGTCCGGGCCGGGGCTCTTTCCACTAGGGAAATCTTTTATGGCTTGTGAGAGTTCCTCCTCAGTGATATTTGAGTCTAAGCTATCTCTTTGCTCAGAATCCAATTGTGGCAAAGCAAGCGCTGCTAGGTATTGATCTATGAGGTCCCTTTTATCCTGTACACCTGCGTGGGAGGCTAGCTCCTCTGGGGTCTTACCTATGTTATATAATGTTTGGTAATAAGAATGGAAAGAATTAGCTATTCGTTTATTACCTGTGATTAATGAACCATCTGAGTTTTGTAATTGGTATACATGTGTTTTTAATTGTTTTCTACGTACAGCCCTAGCTAAGAGCTTACCGGGTTTGTTACCCCCTTCATAGTATTGCTGTTTCAAACTCAGAGTTTTGCGTTGGTAGGCTTCTAGGAGGTGTGCTTTAAGATCCTTTCTAGCAGTGTCTAGTGCGGTTTTAATTTCTATATCCGAATGATTACCCTTATGGCTCTCTTCTAATCGCGTTATAGTATGTAGTAGTTGGGTATGCTTTATTCTGTATTGTTTGGTGAGGCGCGCTTTATGTTTAAGGAAATCTCCCCGTATGACACACTTATGTGCTTCCCAAGTGTTTACAAATGAGGTGTGAAGAGGATTGTTGTGTAAAAAGTAATCATCCAGAGATTTTTGAATGTCTAATTTGATAGTAGGGTCATTTAATAAAAAATCATCTAATCTCCAAATATATGTCATGGGGGGGAGGTCAGGCCATTGGACCGAGCACGTAACCGGTGCATGATCCGACCACGTTATAGGTCCAATGGTGCAATCTGTAACCATGTCCAAGCCATTTGAGTCTGTGTAAAAATAGTCTATGCGGGAATATTTGTTATGTGGTGGAGAGAAGTATGTGTAGTCTCTGTATGCCGGATGTAAAGCGCGCCACACGTCATGGAGCTGGAGGTTTTGAATCGTGCTTTTGACAGACTTAAGTACTCTGGGAGGGGTACTTGCTGTGCTATTTGAGTTGTCAAGCTGAGTGTCCATAGCTATGTTAAAGTCTCCAGAGAGAAAGGTCGGGCCCTTAGCTAAGTCCAGTAGGAGCTTAGAAATTTTTGACATAAATATATGTTGTTCTGTGTTCGGACTATAAATTGTGGCCAGTGTTATTGGATGTTCATATAGGAGGCCCGTTATTATCAAATATCTACCATCCGTATCTCTCTCAATGTGGGAAATTTTCAAAGGTACTGAACGATGGATTAGTATGCCTACACCTCCTTTTTTTGAACGCCCTGAGGCGAATATGGCCGTGGGATACTGTGAGTTGAACCATTTCGGTTCTCTGCCCTTGTGAAAGTGTGTTTCCTGAAAAAACAACACATGGCTGTATAGATTCTTTAGAGCCCTGGGTTATTCAAACCTTTGGCGTTAATAGTAGTCATAGTCAAGCTGTGGGAGCCAAATTTACTCTGACGTCGATTCATTCTGGAGGGGAAAGAGGGCAGGAAAAAAAAAAAAGGGGGAAAGGGAAAGAAAGGAGGTGTTAAAGAACAAGAGTTACAATAAATTGAAGCGGTGGGAAAAGAAAGAAAAGAGTTAAGGAGAGCAGGGGAGAAAAAGACAAGGAAGTAGTAAGTATGACCCGGAGTATACTCGTATTCCAAGTGGTATACTGGATATAGTAATAACGTACTTCACAGTACAATTGTAGTGTAATTAGAGCAAAACAATAGAATGTGAGAAATAATTTCAACTGGGGTAGTAACCCTCAAGCTAGTACAAAAGAAAAAATAATAAACTTTATACTCCTAACAGTGATAGTATGGAATATCAGGGGAGTATTTCAGACTGGTCAGATTAGAGTAACTGGTGGGAGAAAGGGGGCATCGAGGAGAATGTGATAAGGGTAGATGGGCGGAGGAGGGGTAGGAAGAAAAAGGGAAAGGGGGTGAAAGAGGGGACGTGAGATAAGAGGAAAGCTGGAAAAGGGCAAGGAATGGGAAGGAGGGAGGGTAAAAGGGAACAAGGGAGGGAGAAGGAGGTAATAGAAGTGGGTAGTGAAGGAAAAGAGGAAAGGGAGAGGAAAAGAAGGGGTGGTGGTGGGGGAAAAGAGGGTGAGAGGGAGGATGGGGACAAGAGGAGAAGAGAAAAAGGGAGATGCTGAGAGAGAAGAAAAATAGGAGAGAAAAAAAAAAAAGGAGGGGAGGGAGAGGGAAATTAAGAGGGGGATAAGGGGAAAGTGTGTAGGAGGGAGGAAGGATGAGGTGGGGGAGAAAAGGAGGAAGGCTTAAAGGAAGAGTATAGGGGAAACTTGTGCAAAGGAATAATTGAGTAAGCCGAGAGGCCACAAAACCTTATGTAAAAATCAGTTACCAAAACATTATTCAATCAGCTATGTACTAACATATGTGAAAAAAAAGAACAAGAGAACACAGCATAACAATCATATATCGTACCTTATTTGCTGGTATTATAATTCAGAACTATTATGGAAGGGCGACACTGCATAACAACAAGTACAAACATTTCAGGAAGCGACTGTGTGGCCTTTAAAGTTCTCTTGAGTAAAGCTATATCAGTACAGTTTGCGCCTAGAAAAGCGCGTGTTGTTTTAGTTATAGGTTTGAGAGTATGTGCCCATGATCTTATTCCCGCCATGGGCCCGTCTCCCTCTGGTATATGGAATGACTCTCAGACCTATTATCGGTTCCATTCTCTTAACTGCTTGCCAGTCCAGAGATATAAATGTCTATCTACAGTGGTTGGCCTCCACTGCCTAACAATCTACCCAAACATAGGAAAAAGGATACATCTTAAAAGTTCCAAGCAGGATGCCATGAGTTCTGGCCAGACGGGATCGTGACGACCAGCAGCCTCAAGCTCGTAGGGTTGATGAAGAATTTTCATGGGAAGAACCCCCAAGAGGTTGATCCTTATCGATTGAGAGGCCGGAGTAGAAAGCCTGTTCATCTGAGCCTGGATGAAATATTACTGATTTGTTCTGATGTGTGGCAACAAGTGAGACTGGAAAGCCCCATCGGTACTGGATTTTGTGAGCTCTCAACTTGGCAGTGATGTGACCCAATTCCCTCCTTTTCTGGAGTGTAGTAGGCGACAAGTCAGAAAAAATTTGAATTTCCTCTCCTGCATGATGGACTGGATGTTTGAGTCGTGCACATCGTAGGATTTCCTCCTTGTCTCTGTAATTAAGGAAGCGGACAATGATATCCCTGGGGGGAGCTTTGGGTGGTGGTTTGGCCCTAAGTGCTCTATGTGCACGCTCTAAAGTTATGTCTGGTGAAGATGGGGAGTCCTTCAGGGTGCGGAATAGACTTTGGAGGTAACCAATTATAGCTGTGGGGCTGATGGACTCTGAGACTCCCCTGAAACGTAAATTATTCCGCCGGCCTCTGTTGTCTAAGTCCTCAATTTTATCGGATAACTGTTGTATTACTTCTGAGTTATTTTGGATGTCAGTGTTCATAACTTTTACTGAAGCTGAGCATTCTTGCTGTTTAGTTTATACCAGGGAGACTCTGGTGTCCAGGGCTGAGATGTCCTTCCTTAGCTCGTTAAAGAGGTTGCGCATTTCATGGACTGCATCTCTGATGTCCTCCTTGGAGGATAAATGTTTTAGGTCTTCCTTTGTGAGTGCATGTTGTATTTGTGTGTCTGAGCCAGGTTTTTGTGCGAGAGTGGTGCCCTTGCTGACGTCCATGATATCAGATGAGGAGGGGGTAGTTGAATCTACTTGCTTTAAATATTTATTGAGTGTGCTTGCAGAAATATTTTTATCTGCCTTTTGCAGCTTTTTGCAAGGCATTCCTCAGCACTCTTTCTGTTGTATGAATGGAAAGTTAAAAAAGGTATCCCTGTATAAAAGACATCACTTTTGCAATGTAATGATATAGAAATATGTGTTTGAGAGTGGGAGACTTAACTTGTGGTAAATCAAAAAGTCCAAGTTGTGGCACTAGATTCTTTATGTCTTTATTATTCACAATTCAGAAATATATTAAGCGCAGGAACAGCTTATATATTTTATGGCTGTGTAGTGTGGTGATTGCGCTTCCCTATAGACCTTTTAGGAAATAATTAGGCAGTTTCCCCAGGGCAGGCCCAAATTGTGATAAGGGGTACTTGGCTTAATCTTCAGACAGAAGGGCCATCCAGAATATATTCCGTTGGTTTAATGTGCTCACTGACACTCAGCACTATATTCTCTTGTGCCTCGGTTCCCCCAGAAGTGACCAGAATCAACCCTCAACCTTTACTTGTAAGTGAGACAGAAGCGCTGAATTTTGTGTGCAACACCACGCACTGTATATTCCCAGTAAACGATCAAGCAGGGACTCTTTGTATTTATTCACAGGTACGGGCGGTAGGCCGTGTGGCTGTTATGTGCAGAGCGTATGCGATTGCAGAAGGTGAGTGACGCACTTAGGCCTGTATCGCGGCAAAGCGTGTGTGCAGCTGGCTTACCCCCTCTGAAGCGATTCACTCTCTGAGTCCTCCACTCTGATCGGCAGCCCGTATAAGAAAGCACCTCTCTTTTCTCCGCTGAGAGCGGGCGTTAGGGGATAATTAGCAAAAGACAGTCTGTCAGCCAGAGATCTCACCTACGGCACTAATGATAGAGAAGCCGTTTCCTCCGTCTCTCACTTTCTCAGAAGTGCTGGTTAAGGCTTCCCGCAAATCACATCTGTTTAAGATGGTTCCAGCAATGAGTAATACTTTAGTACTCCCTCAAAAGTATAAAAATTGAAAAAGAGGAGTATTTTTATAACATTAATATACTATGTACAGCTTGAGGGTTGAAGAGCTCTCATAAAACACAGCCATCTGCCTGCGTGGCTTGGCTCCGCCCCCGTGACTTGTTTTTAATAAAATGTTATTACTTTTTACCACTTCTGATTCATTCCTTGTGAAGCTGGGATATCGTTCTTTGCCTTGTCTCCAATTAGGAGTTTCTTGTGCACTTATATTAGCTAGAGCTTGGTCTTGAAGATCTAGACAATGTGAGTACCTTTTCTGGCTCTTCTAATACATTTAAAACCACATAACTTTAGTATATATGTGTTTCTTTTTTCCCTTAGGTCCACCTGCTGTGAAATTACCATTGTGATTACCTAACCTGGAACACTTATCCTTTTTTGTGCACCATCACATTTGTTTTTTGCTGTTTGATTGTTTTTTTGATTGTGATTTAAACAAGTTTATATTTTTTTTTTTATAGTATGAAATCAGTTTGATTATATATAAATACAATAAATAATGATTGCAAATAATACAACCAAATAGAGGGAGAAAAAAATAAAATATAACACCTTATATAATATACAGAAATAAGTGCAGAGAGCCCTAATATAACACATGCTAATAAGATGGATATAAAGAAATAATGATGAAAATAGTATGGGGCCCATTTATCAAGGACTTGAGAAAGTGAGGAGTTGTAGCTGCGACAGCTAACGATACACACCACTGAGAATCGTCCCGTAGAGATGATGTCATCCGCAATAGCAGCAGCGGAGTCCTCCAGCAGTTCAGCTCTCAATACTGGCAAGCTGCAAGGCTCTGGGGTGCAGGAACCATCCGCCCAAAGTCAAATCCAAAACAGAAGAGCCGCACACAGTATAAATGCCAAACTTAGCAAATTTATTGCATAAGAATAAAACTTCACAAACACAGAAGCAAGGTGTCTGACGCTTTTCCCGCCCTCTAGTGGCGCTTCATCAGAGACATAATGAACATGTACATACTCCATCCTTATATTGGGCAATATCTGCCCTCACACTTGCCCCTACTTCAATTTAAAAAGACAGTGACAACAAGTAAAAAGTAAAAACGGACCAAAAAGTACATCTCATTAACAGTGCTGTTTTTATACTAATACTGCATATTCTAATAAGCCATTACAGAGAATATTACAGCAAGAATATATGAAGCATTGCAGAAAAGTACATTGCAATACTAATCTTCTTATTTATATATTTACAATCCATAAGGATCCTGTAAACCCTCCGGGAAGGCCCATAATCTCGGGCATAGGCTCACTTTTGGAGCCTGTGTCCGAGTGGATGGATGAAATTTTACAGCCTATTGTTAAGAGCTTACACTCGTATATTAGAGATTCGCATTATTTGCTGGAGCATTTGGATGGGGTGCAGTGGTCTGAGGGGTACACCTTGGTGGCGGATATTGTTTCCCTGTACACTGTTATACCTCATGCAAAGGGGATTCAAGCGGTAAAATTCTTTTTGAACAAATTTACAAGTTTTGTTCAGTCTTACAATTCCTACTTACACATATTTTTTTTACTTTTGATGGATCATTTTACTTACAGTGCTATGGTACAGCAATGGGGGCAAGGTATGCCCCCTCATTTGCAAATTTATATGTAGGTTTTTGGGAGTTTCATGATATTTTTGATTCTAGTAACCCCTTTGCGGAGAGTATAGCAGTGTACAAGAGATTCTTCGATGACGTGATTTTTGTCATTGAGGAATCTGTCACAGAAAGTTGCTTTGATGAACTTATAGCATATCTGAACAGAAATGATTTATGGTTAAGATTTGTAGGAATTTGCAGCCAAGATAGTGTTGACTTCTTGGACGTGACACTGAGTGGTGACGGGGTAAACAAGATGGTCATTTCAAAAACCTTTAGAAAACAGAGTGCAGGTAATACCATACTGCACGCTAGATCTTGTCACCCACGCCACCTCATACGTGCCATTCCAAGGGGCCAACTAATCAGACTGAGAAGGAATACTAAGAATTTGGAAGTGTATCTTGAACAATCACTAGAATTGTGTAAAAGATTGGAGAAGAGGGGTTATGACCCCCAATTATTGAATGCAGCTAGGATTGAAATAGGTCACTCTGAGAATAATGTGAAAGATCAGAAAGATACTAAATCAGGTATACAACAAGGAGATGTTCTATTCACCACAGAATATACAAGACAGTTTCCACTTATAGTCAGGATACTCAAAAGTAATTTGAAACTTCTGGAAACAGATGAGACATTAAGGGACATAATAGGAAATTGCAAATTTGTTTCTAAGAAGCCTGTAACATTAGCCAAAACATTAGCACCCAGCATGGTTATGAGAACAAAAGGCAGGGATATGTGGCTCAATACAACAGGTAATTACAAATGTGGTGGCAGGGGATGTTTAACTTGTAGTATGATAGATAGCAATAAAGAATTTAAATCTTCGGTTGATGGCTGTAAATATGATATTGACTTCTATGCAAACTGTAGATCGACATTCGTGGTATACTTATTAGAATGCCTAATTTGCCATTGCCAATACGTTGGAAAAACGAGTAGACAGTTGGGCACGAGAGCGCGAGAACATTTTAATGATGTTAAAAATTATAATAAGGATTCGAGCATAGCTCAGCATTTCAATGGAGTGCATTTCACGAATATTGGGGACTTTAGTATCAGAGCAATAGATAAAGCATTGACACCTATTAGAGGACGGAATAGATACAAGGTATTAGATAAGAAAGAGCTTTATTGGATCTTTAAATTAAAAACCAGGGTCCCTTTGGGGTTAAACAAGGAATGGGACATCAGCTACTTTGTTTAGCTTTTCATTGATTGTGCATTGCACAGCTGTCTATACCAACTAATTCTGGTGGATTGTGTACCCGTGTCCTGCATATACATCTAGGCCATTGAATATATGTTACTTGATGTATGTTCTTTGAAACATGCATCAATGGACAGTGATATTCGTATAGTTTGTTATCCTTGAGTGCTATAACATTGCAGTAATGTAATAATATATATAAAAAGTCACACCAATGGGTATTTAGTGATATAAAGTATTTGTATGTGTTTTCACACTAACTTATTTCATTTTATGTCTGATATAATCTTGGTGAATATTATGATTTATTGTATTGTTAGATGTTCTGCATCAGTCAACTAGAATAATGAGGAAAAGGGAGATAGTCTGATAGGGTTGAAAAGGATAATAGAACATTGGTTTATAGATGTTTTGAAATGTAATCCATATTTCAATGTGTTTTGCATTGTTTTGGAGTGTCCTGACTATATATATATGTATATAATTGGAATCTGATATATGGTTATTTTGTACTATTTTCTATATTGTTGTGTTTTAGTTATTCTAATGGAATTTATGAATATGCTGCCGCTTGCAGTCACATGGAATCAGTGAATTGTTTTTCGCTCTGATTGAGCGAGCAAGGTAACTGCATGTCCTTTTTTTGACACTGATATATGGTGAGGTACGTGCAGACGGCAACATAGGATTAACAAATAATAAACAAAGATTAAATTGTAAATATATAAATAAGAAGATTAGTATTGCAATGTACTTTTCTGCAATGCTTCATATATTCTTGCTGTAATATTCTCTGTAATGGCTTGTCTGTTTATTAGAATATGCAGTATTAGTATAAAAACAGCACTGTTAATGAGATGTACTTTTTGGTCCATTTTTACTTTTTACTTGTTGTCACTGTCTTTTTAAATTGAAGTAGGGGCAAGTGTGAGGGCAGATATTGCCCAATATAAGGATGGAGTATGTACATGTTCATCATGTCTCTGATGCAGCGCCACTAGAGGGCGGGAAATGCGTCAGACACCTTGCTTCTGTGTTTGTCAAGTTTTATTCTTATGCAATAAATTTGCTAAGTTTGGCATTTATACTGTGTGCGGCTCTTCTGTTTTGGATTTGGCCCATTTATCAAGCTCCGTATCGAGCTTGAGGGCCCGTGTTTCTGGCGAGCCTTCAGACTCACCAGAAACACAAGTTATGGAGCAGCGGTCTGAAGACCACTGCTCCATAACCTGTCCGCCTGCTCTGATGAGGAGGACAGACATCGCCGCAATTCAACCCAATCGAGTACGATCGGGTTGATTGACATCCCCCTGCTAGCGGACGATTTGCTGCGAATCTGCAGGGGGCGGCATTGCACCAGCAGTTCACAAGAGCTGCTGGTGCAATGCTGAATGCAGAGAGTGTATTGCTCTCCGCATTCAGCGAGGTCTGTTGGACATGATCCGCAATGGTGGATCATGTCCGACAGGCCTTTCATAAATAGGCCCCTATATATATATATATATATACAACATAGCAGATAGTCAACAATGAATTGATAAATTTAAATACAAGGCAGATGTAAAAGCTTTGATATAAATGACATTTTAGTGCAAAAGTTAAATCATACAGAGCACAAGTAGAAATCTAACAAAATATTGAATTACAATAATAATACTAATAATAATAATAATAATAATAATAATTGAATGATACAGAATAAAAAAAAATACAAATAAGTGAATAAATAAAGTAATAGATAAATAATTCAAAAGATATACATGAATAAGTAAATGGTAACCTAATGTATTCTAAGTCAGAAATATAAGATATAATTCATTCCCAGTAGTTAATTAAATCAAATTCAGAATGAAAGCCATTTGGCATTTGAGTTGATAACTTAAAAATCCAAAAGGCCTCTTGTCTAGATAATATTCTGTTTTTATCACCTCCTCTATGTGGATTGGTAATGGGTTCAATAGCACACCATTTGAAGCCATTAACATTGCCTTTATGTATGTCAATGAAGTGTCTAGACAATTCAAAGCAACACTGTTTGTTAGTAATTAAACCAAGATGTTAACGTATTCTTGTTCTAACATCCCTGGTGGTCATACCTACATATTGCATATTGTGGGTTGAACATTCAACCAGATATACCACAAAGGACGCAAAACAATTAATACAGCCTTTGGTTTGGAAAGTTTGCCCAGTAGTACATGAATGAAAGGAACCACCTGTTTTTATATAGTCACAGGCCTTACAGCGAGAGCTGCTGCACCTGTAAGTACCATTTGTAGTAAGCCAAGAATTGCCACTACTCTGTACTTTAGGAAGTTGACTAGGTGATAATACATTACCCAACATTAAATTACGAGAATAGACACATTTGCATCCTTTTTCTACAACCTTTTTTAGGGATTTATCTCCATACAATAATGGAACTTAATTTTTGTTTATTTCTGGGGTCTTTATTGGTTCTTGTTTCATTATCAGTACTTGTCACATTAGTAGACATGTTTTCAAGGAGATGTGTCGAAAAATGTCTTTCATTTAAATGAGTATTTATGTTGTTGCTTTCAACAACAAAATGTTCTTGTTTTGAGCAAATTCACTTGGTTCTAAGGAACTGAGATTTTGCAATCCCCCTGAAAACATGTTGTGGTTGCGCACTCTTAGCGTGTAATATGGTGTTACCAGATATCAATATGCAATAGAGTTTAGTGTGTATTTTACTTTCATTCACTTTACCTATCAATGTAATATCCAAAAAGTTAACACTATCAGTCTGCCACTCATAGGTAAACTTCACACCATTTTCATCCTGGTTGAGATAATTTACAAATTGTTTTGCCTGCTCCTCACTCCCTCCCCACACAAATAGAAGATCATCAATAAAGCGTTTATAAAAAATTATACTCTTCAAGAAGGGGTTACTGTCTGCATAGATACAAGTTCATCCTAGCCAGCCCATAAAGATATTCGCGTACACTGGGGCAAATTTTGCCCCCAATGCAGTTCCTTGTATCTGCAAGTAGAAAGACCCCTAAAATAAAAAATAGTTGTGTTCAAGGAGGAAGCGAGTGGTACGCAGGACAAATTGCAAATGTTCAGAATCTAAATCACAGCATAGCTCTAAAAAATATTTAACAGCATGTAGACCCATGTAATGTGGGATAGTTGAATATAGGGAAACAACATCTATTGCTAACCAGTTACAATTTTCAGACTATTGTACTTCCTTCAGGAGTTCAAGTACATGCATGGTATCTTTAATAAAGCTGGGGAGATTAACAACTATAGGCTACAAGATGCTATCTAACCATTCAGACATGGGCTTCTAGTTATTAAGGTCTGGCGGACCTGATCCGACACTGCGGATCAGGTCCGCCAAACCTCGCTGAATACGGCGAGCAATACGCTCACCGTATTCAGCATTGCACCAGCAGCTCACAAGAGCTGCTGGTGCAACACCACCCCCTGCAGACTCGCGGCCAATTGGCCGCCAGCAGGGGGTGTCAATCAACCCGATCGCACTTGATCGGGTTGATTTCCGCCGATTTGTGTCCGCCTGCTCAGAGCAGGGGGACAGGTTATGGAGCAGCGGTCTTTGTGACCGCTGCTTCATAACTGCTATTTCTGGCGAGCCTGCAGGCTCTCCGGAAACACGGGGCATCAAGCTCCAGTCGGAGCTTGATACATATGCCCCATGGGCTCTGTCAAGGTATATGTGAAGATTAATATATATATTATTATGTATTTGGCTATCAGCACCAAATGATGCATTCATTTATAAGACATTAAATCTTTGACTGACCAAAATTCAATCCTCCCCCAATTCTGTTGATTACACAGGATGGGTCACAAAGTCACTTAAAAATAAATGTTGTCAAAGTTACCTTAAGGAAGAACAAAAGGTTTAAAGCTTTATATAAGATAAGACCAGTGACCCATTTCAAGGTAAATATTAACATTTTGGAACCTTCAGATGTGTAATCAAGTTTACTGCTTTTTACAAAGGAGGCCTGGATAAAGAGTTCCCCTATCTAGAGGAGTGCACGGTACGTCTAGAAGGATAACTGAATGAACAAACATTTTCAAAGGAAATAGCCTTATGCACATAGGTGCTAAATTGTCTCCATGCTGTGTATGGAAGCAACATCTGAGCTGTGTACACATCTTACACAACCATATGTCCAGGCTGTATTTGAATCCATAAATTCTAGACAATGAAAGTGGCCAGGCAGAGACAAATAACATTCATATTTGCTGAGATTGATAAATATTGCAAATAGATATATGAATGTTTTAGGATTTAAAATGAGCATTCTAACAATTATCTCTTTCATTTCAGGCATCTAAGAAGTACACATATAATTGATATTTTAAATGATATCCTGTATATTTTATCCTCTCAAAGAGAGATATACAGATATGAAAAATTAATCTGTATGGAATAATAATCCAATGTAGATATAATTGTGTGAGAACCACATATATCTATGTATGTGATGTTGAGTGGATGGCTGAAGAAGGAAATTGAATCCAGGATAAGGATATTATGATTTTAAATTATTTCACAAAAGATATGGTTTTAAATGCATTTTATATATTATAAGTGGAATAAATTCACGTGTGGTCTTAAAAAATCAGAATAAATAATGTGACATAATACAGTACATTTGAACATGTAACTTATTAATATAAAGAAATTATAACATTTTAAATGACACATTTTAAAGAAATGCTTTTAAATGTTAGAAATTATTAAATTAAACTGTTTGTTTGTCATGTTGCCCCCTAGTGTTGTGATGCGAGAATTACAGCCAAAAGACAATTGGTTGTTAACAAAGATGCATTTCCCTAGCAACCATACATTTCCAAAATGAACCAATAAGAAGGGAAAAGGTTTCAGAAGGGCCTCCCATTTTTCTCACCAATGATTAGACAATATAAGCTGTATGCAAGATAGGAAAGGAGGCTGCTGACTATTGCTGAAGCACTAGTAACTAAAATTTTGGCTGCGTTTTGGAAAACTGTTACTATAAGCAAATCAGGCTACCTTTTTCTGATCCATTGCAAATACACTTATTTTCATATGAGGTGGAACAAATTTGGAAGCTGAATTATCGATTTGGTCATTTTTGGTGATGTATGATTGTTCTAATTTTTAATATTTTAAACAAAGGTAATTGGTAAGACCATAGTCAAATTGTAGTTAATAGATTTAAAGGGACATTCAGTATTTTAAACTGTGTTCATAGTCCTGGATAGTTTTAAGCTTGCCTTTTGTATGCTAAATATTTAAAACAAACATCCATTGTTGCTGTAGGTAGCAGATTTAAGGGAATAAATTGTATTTTAAAACTAGTATTTTATAGCCTGTGTATTGTTAAACAAATCCTTGATGCTAAGTAATTTAACCTGGCAAATATATAGATATATATATATATCTTAGAATTGGTTTTAATTATAAGTAACTAAGAATTTATTTCAGCTTAAATAAATGGGCATTTAAAGGGACTGTTTACATTAAGAATATATGTAATTTTACTGTCCTGATTAGAATTGTATTAGAATCAATTGTAGCTATATAGCGGATTGTACTGTTTGAATGTTAATAGCTAATATCTTGGTCTCATTGTGGTATTTTAAATGCAACTCTGATTTGATAGACTATTGTGAATAAGGCTAGTTCTAAAGTAAATTTTATGAGACTTGCATAGCATATTTTAATAGTTTTGAACGTGTATAGTACTGATTCATATTCTTGATCCTACAAATATATTTTAATGTGTCTATAGATATTAACTAATAAAAAGAACTTAGGAATTTATATTAATTTTATTGTCTTGGTATATGCATTTTTATTGGGGTTCAGTTTAAAGCATAATTATTGAATATATTGTATTATAACCCGGTCATATACTGACAGCTCGAACAATGAGCCTATGCCTGATACAATAGGTCTCCCCTTGACATTATGTACCTTTGGCAGGTGATGGAATATTGGTACTATAGGGTTATCAACTAACAGGTATAGCGCAGTATCATTATCAAAAATACCCAAATATACTCCATCATCTACCAAAGATTTAAGTTTTTCTCTGGAAACCAAAAGTAGGATTGGAATGCAGTTTCCGATAAGTGCTGGTGTCTCCCAATTGGTGTGTAGCCTCATCGATATAATGATGGTGATCTAAAACAACCACACTTCCCCCCTGGTCAGACTGGTGAATAACAATAGAATGGTTATCTTGTAATGTTTTAATTGCCTTTTTTTTCTCTGTCTAACAGGTTGGGCTTTGTGGTAGTAGTCATGTAATGTAGCATAGTGAGCTTCTATTACCCTTTTGTGATATAGTTCTAGCATTTTACTCCTGCTCTGTATTGGATAGAAAACGGAGCAGGGTTTACATTTTGGATAAACAGGAACATTTGTTCCATTCTCCATTGTTTCAATATCATTAGCTAGTGTTTCAAGAGTAATCAGGTCTCTCGCTTCATTAAATGTCAAATCAACCGTCTCATGTCTAGGCCTAGGTTCCCACTGTGTTGACTCTTGTGAGGTCGAAAAGTGTTTCTTAAGTGTGAGTTTTCTCACAAATTTGTTAACATCTAAAATAGTTCTAAACAAATTGAAACTTCTTGTAGGAGAGAAGGCCATAGTTCAAAACCCTTCTTTCTGTATCATTTAATACATATGATGACATATTGATCACATTATCTTTTCTTTACTTCTAAGGATTGGTTATTTTTATTTCTCTGAGGCAATACTTGTGGTGTACTTTCTGACCAGTTTATCTGTGGTATCCTTACATAGGATCCCTTTCGGTTTATGATTGGTACCTGTTGAATTTTTAATAATAGCTACTGTTTTAGTTTTAGTGTTCACATTCTTAATAGATGCCTTAGGTATTGCTCCCTGATCCACTTCTTGAGTAGGGGTTACTTTTTTAGTGCTTACGGGAGTATTAACTGTTGCTATTGAATTGATACTGTGTTCCAGATCCTCTGTATCTGGATCCCTCTGTTGGTTAAATTCATATTCAGACCCTGTGGTCTCTTCACCCGATGTGGAAGCAAACTGAGAGGAACCCTCCTCATCAGTTGTCTCCACATCAGAAAATAAGACCTTCTTGTTGTTCTTTTTTTGTTTTTTTTAAACAGCTTTATTGAATGAAAATCCAGTTATAACATGCACATATCAGATAAAAAGTTCCATTACATAGTGTAGACAAAGTGCAAATACCAGATTTTGCTGTCATATTTTACATACATATAAACAAAAAACAAAAGTTGAACTATAACAAATAACAAAATATATAAATAACATTGTCATTATGATACAAATGCATCTTCCCTTCATTTACAGGGTTAAAGAGGCACCAATGATTACCCCAACCTGCTAGATCACCCATTAAGGGGAGGTGGCTAATCTATAGAACACTTCTTCTTGTTCTTATTGTTATATCTTTTGCATCTACGTTGGTGCCCTGTCTGCATTGATGTTATGTTTGTATCAGTATCAGTGATAGAATTGTTAGTCTTATATGATGTCCTATTATAGCGTCTACATTTTTGCAAAATGAAAACATTCCCTGAAGTATAGTCCCTCTGATTTCTGAGAAACTTCACGTTTGGTTTGTATTATTTCTTGTTTAGACTTTTCAATCACATTTTGCAACATTTTATCAAACTCAGCATATTCTTTGGCCTCTTAATAATTATTCAAGTCTGTTTGCAATTTCTTGATATCATCTTTAACAGAATCTAATTGTACGTTCTTATACTTTACAAGCATGATAATCAACCTAATAGAACACTCAGATAATATTTCATTCCATTCTCTAATAAACACAATATCTGTGACTTCAAAAGTCGGAAACGTTTTAACTCTTAATCCTCTTGGAATCATTTTTAGTCCCAAATATTTGTTGAGGATCCAAGCATCCAATTTTAATCTATTTTCTTTCAACCTAAGTAGTTCCATTGTATGAAAAAGATCTCCCAGTTTAATGTCGTTCGATTCAGATGTAAAAAAATCTTCTAATTCCAAACCCTCTAAATCATTATAGGCCACAGCTTGGAGAGAATAATACTGTGTGTCCTGTATGCCTTCCATATTGGATAATAGTAGAAAGCACTTAAATATAAATATGAATCACCTGGATCCCTTAGAAAGTTAGAATATCTCATAAACCAGAAGTCGAGGAAATAAATGATAAACAGACACAGAGGGTTTCTGGCTATAAAATACCCTTGGCATAAAATTCCAAAACAAATAGAATAGAGGCCAACAGATACTGGTTACAATAGCAGCGCACTGCTTGAGCCTGTCACCTTTAACCCAGCACTGTAGGAGCTGAACAGTCACTGTAAAGTCCCAATAGCAAAGAAAGCCCTAGAAGCTTACCTCCTTTATACTGCACTGATGCTCCTGCTGTCTGCAAGCATCTCTCTGATTCCAGCAAATCCAGGTTGCCACAGGGAACCGTTGACGGCAGAATCTTCCAGAGACTAAACCAGGACGCAAACACGTATCACTGTGCTCCTCCTAGGAAGGTAATGTTAAAAGCTTCAAATGGTGTGCTATTGAACGGTTTATCAATCAACAGAGAGGAGGTGATAAAAACAGAACATTATCTAGAAAAGAAGCCTTTTGGATTTTTAAGTTATAAACTCAAATGCCAAATGGCTTTAATTCTGAATTTGATTTAATTAACTACTGGGAATGAATTATATCTTATATTTCTGACTATACATTAGGTTACCATTTACTTATTCATGTATATCTTTTGAGTTATTTATCTCTTACTTTATGTATTCACTTATTTGTATATATTTTTTTATTCTGTATCATTCAATTATTATTACTATTGTAATTCAATATTTTGTTAGATTTCTACTTGTGCTCTGTATAATTTAACTTTTGCACTAAAATGTAATTTCTATCAAAGCTTTTTCGTCTGCCTTGTATTTAAATTTATCAATTCATTTTTGACTATCTGCTATGTTGTGTATATATATGCACTATTTTCATCATTATTTCTTTATATAGGTTTTATTAGCATGTGTTATATTAGGGCTCTCCGCACTTATTTGTGTATATAATATAAGGGGTTATATTTATTTTTTTATTTCTCCCTCTATTTGGTTGTATTATTTGCAATCATTATTTATTGTATTTAAATATGATCAAACTGATTCCATACTATGTTGAGAGGTTTTTATGTAAGCAGGCTTAGCAAGTGTTAATCATCACCAACCAATGGTGTGTAAGTGTAACACTTTTTAAATGCTAATTGACTTTTGTGTGTTAGGTCTATGATTACGGCGGTCAGCCGAAACGCGTAAGACCACTCATTGCCTGTGTCCTGTATCTGTTTTTAAACAATGGAATAAAGACTGTTTTTACTTTTTTCACCATTTGATGTTCCTGACATCCTTTTTTTCTATATTACACTTTTGGGGACTACGAGGAGTCTCCCTCCCTTCAGGAACTATCATTTGGGATCCCGTGGTACCCTGGAGATACTTTAGTGTTATATTCTACACTTGCCTATACTTTCTTTGCCTGTTAGAGTCCCAGCACTCGGAACAGCCTACTTGTTCTATTTGCATACCTGTTATATAGCCTGGACAGATCGGGTGGTCGGCTCTCATCATCCCCCTGCACTAGCTCCAAACTATCCAAACTATCCATGATCGACCTTCCTGGGAGGAGCGTGGTGATACGTGTTCGTGTCCTGGTTTAGTCTCCGGAGGATTCTGCTGTCAACGGTTCCCTGTGGCAACCTGGATTTGCCGGAACCAGAGAGATGCTTGCAGACAGCAGGAGCGTCAGTGCAGTATAAAGGAGGTGAGCTTCTAAGACTTTCATTGCTGGGACTTTACAGTGACTGTTCTGCTCCTACAGTGCTGGGCTAAAGGTGACAGGCTCAAGCAGTGCGCTGCTATTGTAACCAGTATCTGGTGGCCTCTATTCTATTTGTTTTGGAATTTTATGCCAAGGGTATTTTATAGCCAGAAACCCTCTGTGTCTGGATTCCAAGAGAACTAAGCAAACTAGGAGCAAATTGGAAAGATGTTTAAAATATTGGGCTCTATGCCAGGGGTCGCCAACCTTTCAGACCTCAGGGACCACTAAACTCACAATTTTGAATCCCGTGGACCACTAACATGAATTTTTTGTAAAAGGTACAAACCTCTATAATGTGTGTGTGTGTATATATATATATATATATATATATATATATATATATATATATATATATAAATATATACGGCTAGATTTAGAGTTGGGCGGTAGCCGTGAAAACCAGCGTTAGAGGCTCCTAACGCGTGTTTTTACCGCCCGCTGGTATTTGGAGTCAGTCAGGAAAGGGTCTAACGCTCACTTTGCAGCCGCGACTTTTCCATACCGCAGATCCCCCTACGCCATTTGCGTATCCTATCTTTTCAATGGGATCTTCCTAACGCCGGTATTTAGAGTCGTGGCTGAAGTGAGCGTTAGAAATCTAACGACAAAACTCCAGCCGCAGAAAAAAGTCAGTAGTTAAGAGCTTTCTGGGCTAACGCCGGTTTATAAAGCTCTTAACTACTGTGCTCTAAAGTACACTAACACCCATAAACTAACTATGTACCCCTAAACCGAGGTCCCCCCACATCGCCGCCACTCTATTAAAATTTTTTAACCCCTAATCTGCCGCTCCGTACACCGCCGCAACCTACATTATCCCTATGTACCCCTAATCTGCTGCCCCTAACACCGCCGACCCCTATATTTTATTTATTAACCCCTAATCTGCCCCCCACAACGTCGCCGCCAGCTACCTACAATAATTAACCCCTAATCTGCCGACCGCATCTCACCGCTACTATAATAAAGTTATTAACCCCTAATCCGCCTCACTCCCGCCTCAATAACCCTATAAGAATTAGTATTAACCCCTAATCTGCCCTCCCTAACATCGCCGACACCTAACTTCAATTATTGACCCCTAATCTGCCGACCGGAGCTCGCCGCTACTATAATAAATGTATTAACCCCTAAAGCTAAGTCTAAACCTAACACTAACACCCCCCTAAGTTAAATATAATTGAAATCTAACAAAATAAATTAACTCTTATTAAATAAATTTTTCCTATTTAAAGCTAAATACTTACCTGTAAAATAAACCCTAATATAGCTACAATATAAATTATAATTATATTGTAGCTATTTTAGGATTAATATTTATTTTACAGGCAACTTTGTATTTATTTTAACCAGGTACAATAGCTATTAAATAGTTAATAACTATTTAATAGCTAAAATAGTTAAAATAATAACAAAATTACCTGTAAAATAAATCCTAACCTAAGTTACAATTAAACCTAACACTACACTATCATTAAATAAATTAAATACAATACCTACAAATAACTACAATTAAATAAACTAACTAAAGTACAAAAAATAAAAAAATATTTACAAACATTAGAAAAATATTACAACAATTTTAAACTAATTACACCTACTCTAAGCCCCCTAATAAAATAACAAAGACCCCCAAAATAAAAAAATGCCCTACCCTATTCTAAATTAAAAAAGTTCAAAGCTCTTTTACCTTACCAGCCCTGAAAATGGCCATTTGCGGGGCATGCCCCAAATAATTCAGCTCTTTTGCCTGTAAAAAAAAACATACAATACCCCCCCCCAACATTACAACCCACCACCCACATACCCCTAATCTAACCCAAACCCCCCTTAAATAAACCTAACACTAAGCCCCTGAAGATCTTCCTACCTTATCTTCACCATGCCAGGTTCACCGATCCGTCCTCCGAAGTCTTGATCCAAGCCTCCGAAATCTTCATCCAAGCCCAAGTGGGGGCTGGCGATCCATAATCCGTCTGAAGTCTTCTATCAAGCGGCGGCTGAAGAGGTCCAGAAGAGGCTCCAAAGTCTTCATCCTATCCGGGAAGAAGAGGAGATCCGGACCGGCAACCATCTTGATCCAAGCGGCATCTTCTATCTTCATCCGATGACAAACGGCTCCATCTTGAAGACCTCCGGCGCGGATCCATCTTCTTCTTCCGACGTCCAACTGAAGAATGAAGGTTCCTTTAAGGGACGTCATCCAAGATGGCGTCCCTCGAATTCTGATTGGCTGATAGGATTCTATCAGCCAATCGGAATTAAGGTAGGAAAATTCTGATTGGCTGATGGAATCAGCCAATCAGATTCAAGTTCAATCCGATTGGCTGATCCGATCAGCCAATCAGATTGAGCTTGCATTCTATTGGCTGTTCCGATCAGCCAATAGAATGCAAGCTCAATCTGATTGGCTGATCGGATCAGCCAATCGGATTGAACTTGAATCTGATTAGCTGATTCCATCAGCCAATCAGAATTTTCCTACCTTAATTCCGATTGGCTGATAGAATCCTATCAGCCAATCGGAATTCGAGGGACGCCATCTTGGATGACGTCCCTTAAAGGAACCTTCATTCTTCAGTTGGACGTCGGAAGAAGAAGATGGATCCGCGCTGGAGGTCTTCAAGATGGAGCCGTTCATCATTGGATGAAGATAGAAGATGCCGCTTGGATCAAGATGGTTGCCGGTCCGGATCTCCTCTTCTTCCCGGATAGGATGAAGACTTTGGAGCCTCTTCTGGACCTCTTCAGCCGCCGCTTGATAGAAGACTTCAGACGGATTATGGATCGCCAGCCCCCGCTTGGGCTTGGATGAAGATTTCTGAGGCTTGGATCAAGACTTCGGAGGACGGATCGGTGAACCTGGCATGGTGAAGATAAGGTAGGAAGATCTTCAGGGGCTTAGTGTTAGGTTTATTTAAGGGGGGTTTGGGTTAGATTAGGGGTATGTGGGTGGTGGGTTGTAATGTTGTCGGGGGTATTGTATGTTTTTTTTTACAGGCAAAAGAGATGAATTATTTGGGGCATGCCCCGCAAATGGCCCTTTTCAGGGCTGGTAAGGTAAAAGAGCTTTGAACTTTTTTTAATTTAGAATAGTGTAGGGCATTTTTTTATTTTGGGGGTCTTTGTTATTTTATTAGGGGGCTTAGAGTAGGTGTAATTAGTTTAAAATTGTTGTAATATTTTTCTAATGTTTGTAAATATTTTTTTATTTTTTGTAACTTAGTTCTTTTTTATTTTTTGTACTTTAGTTAGTTTATTTAATTGTAGTTATTTGTAGGTATTGTATTTAATTTATTTAATGATAGTGTAGTGTTAGGTTTAATTGTAACTTAGGTTAGGATTTATTTTACAGGTAATTTTGTTATTATTTTAACTATTTTAGCTATTAAATAGTTATTAACTATTTAATAGCTATTGTACCTGGTTAAAATAAATACAAAGTTGCCTGTAAAATAAATATTAATCCTAAAATAGCTACAATATAATTATAATTTATATTGTAGCTATATTAGGGTTTATTTTACAGGTAAGTATTTAGCTTTAAATAGGAATAATGTATTTAATAAGAGTTAATTTATTTCGTTAGATTTCAATTATATTTAACTTAGGGGGGTGTTAGTATTCGGTTTAGACTTAGCTTTAGGGGTTAATACATTTATTATAGTAGCGGCGAGCTCCGTTCGGCAGATTAGGGGTTAATAATTGAAGTTAGGTGTCGGCGATGTTAGGGAGGGCAGATTAGGGGTTAATACTATTTCTTATAGGGTTATTGAGGCGGGAGTGAGGCGGATTAGGGGTTAATAACTTTATTATAGTAGCGGTGAGATACGGTCGGCAGATTAGGGGTTAATTATTGTAGGTAGCTGGCGGCGACGTTGTGGGGGGCAGATTAGGGGTTAATAAATATAATATAGGGGTCGGCGGTGTTAGGGGCAGCAGATTAGGGGTACATAGGGATAATGTAGGTTGCGGCGGTGTACGGAGCGGCAGATTAGGGGTTAACAATAAAATTACAGAACTGAGAGAATACTTCCAAATGACAGATGAAGGGTGAGTGACAACTTTTGAGCTGGAAGCAGAGAAGCAGAAAGTGGGAAAAAAGAAATTATGTTGAAAAGGACCACAAGACTTCCAAGTTACCTCTCCAGTTAGGAATTATTCAAAACTACTTATGATCATGGACAGACATTAAAATCATAAATTAAGTTTAGATCAGAAAGCAGTCTCAATATGGTTGTGAGCTAACCATGAATGATGTTACTGGCAATTACTATAATACTGGTGGGATATGGCTGATCTGCTGGATGGCAATTACTGCAATTCAGGTGGAATAACTTTGTGCGTGGGAAAATTATTATAATGAAAAATAATTCATATTTAATAAAAAATAAAAAAAGAATATGGAGGGGAGGAAGACAAACAGTGATGTATGTCCATCTGAAGGAATTAGGAAAACTACTACAAAGAGACAGGTAAAGGGAAGAAAATAAATAAAATTTAAGAGAGATTTTTTTTTTATTGTAATTCAACTATTTCAAGCCAAGACTGTACTAACCTCTGCTGGCTTTAGAATGGAAACATCTTCCTCTGAGCAGCTCGCTGGGCCGGAGGAGTTAAAAATATAATCTAGCTACAGAAGTACTGCGCAACGTGCGTAGGGAGATTGTAAGTTAACTCCTCCGTCGGTTTTCACTGTTGTCCAACCAGGCACTGTAGGGAGTTACGGCGCAACCAGGGTGACATCATCAGAGGAGATTAATTCCTGCTTGATGGTGTCAAGGACCACCAACATCTTCTCGTGGACCACCAGTGGTCCAGGGACCACTGGTTGGCGGCCGCTGCTCTATGCAATCAATTTAAGTTTAGTTTTGACTTTTCTGTCCTTTTAATTAAAGATGCATTACAGTCATCTTTAAACACAGTATGTACAGTATATATAATCAATCTCATATTTCTAAAATGCCTTGTACAGTAGTGTTATGGGTAAGAAGAGAAATAAATTAGGCTCAATTTTAAGGTGAGCAGTAGCAGTAGATGTAGCAAACACATCACCTTGAAACTGGTTACCAGCAGGCCAAAGTATGATGATGAAGACCAAGCAAAAATCAGCTTACAAGACTGGATAAACTGCTACAAATTACTAATATCACAGTTCAATACGCAAAGCAGGGTAATGCAAAGGGATTCAGGTAGCAAGTGGTAAAACTTGCAGCTGTATATAATAAATTCAGTCAATTCAAATCAAACTAATGCACAGCAGTTGCAAGAAGTAAGATAAGAGAAAGTAGGGTCATACATGGGTGATCAGGCATAGGCAGAGTTATACTACAATGGCACATCAACAGACAGTAGGGTATCATACCTGGAATCTAGCAGAAAGGTTAATCACACCCAAAGCACAAATAGATTCACTCAATGCACTGGCCTAGAACAGTGTGTGAGAGCAATTTGTAAAGATCACGTTAAGCCCTTGTGGTTATTTCTTAAATCACTTCTCAAGGTCACAACATACACTAGTTTTAGAGACAGTGTCAGACATTTGTTTAAATGTTACTTTAACTTCTTTTCAATGCATGTTTTGCTTGTTTCATTTATATAAACATTAAAAAATATAATTACAAGAAGAATAAGAATACTCATGTTTGTGAACAGGAGTTTACAATTTGTTATATGTTATACATTTAGATGTCTGTATAAAAACAAACAAGAAAAATGCCCGTGTACAATGGGCAACAGCAAGAACAGGATTTCATCAGATTGTACAAACAAGTGAAAACTATTACCTGCATATTATCCAAATATAATGCCAAGGATAGGTTGCATGTTTGCCAGTCATCTTTACAATGCATGTTCACGTTTCCCTAATGTGCGTATAGAATGCAAATTGCATACTGCTGTGTAGAGCATGCAACATGTGAAGCAAGGACACTTTCTACACCACGTGTCAAGTGAAAAGGTTCTTGTGATGGCTAAAACTCTGTATAAAAAATAATTTAAAAATCCATGTTCCACACAGCTGAGGCCTGTCACATAAATGCAAACATTACACCAACAACACCTGCAGGTAAATTAGTAAATTAGCAGAGATTTAAGACAAAATGCTGCTAAATTTCAGTTTAAAGGGAATAAATTGCAAAATGTATTTAAGGATTCTATGATAAATGAATGTAAGAAAAAGGAAACAATATAAAAATAATCCTGAAAATATAATATTTGCTCCAGTTGCTTTAACGTGCTTTAAAGTGCATTTTCTAGTTACTGGTTAATGGCATACTGCTGCTTTTAGCTGTTTTAGGTTAGAGAATAGTTAATACGGATATAAAACTACACACATCTCGCTGAGAATTTTAACCTACAGTTGGGGTTTCTAATGAGTTGCTGTCTTTTCCCCTTACATATCGATGTTACTTTTTGGGGGTGTAATGTGGGTGTAGTTATTCACATATGACCCATTTCCTCTATACAGAGGATTACAATGTGCATGTGCAATAGAGCAGAGCACTCTGCACCAGGTATAATCCCCCTCCTCTGATCCCTGAATTGTAAGACTCCTCTGTGACTACATTAAATGGTTATTTTCTCTCTGCACATAGTATGACTGCAGCCCCCTGTCTTTCAGCTTGTGAGCCTGATGAAACCTATCACAACTACACTGCAGGCAATGATTGTGGCTACAAAAACTCTTTCTTTTCTTGGGAGGATGACTGAGCCCATGGGACATAATTGTATTTTAACCTTAATTGAGTTTTCCATCAGAAAGTAACACAATTGTGTTTCATTTTTGTCCTAGTAAGTCTTTAGAATGTTCTATTGTTCATGTAAATATTCATTTTGTGTTTCACTTCCTCATTGGAGGGTTGTGAAGGGCCAACATTTCCAACTGTATATGAAATAGATCAAGTTTCTTGTGGTGCACAGGGTCTACCTTAGTACACAAGCTTTAAAATTCTTCTTAAGTGAGCTCTGTGTATTGCTCAAAAAACATCTGCCACTCATTGGGGTTATTAAAATTTATCTTCATGTGGTTGGACTTTGTTCTCTAGTAATACAGAGACATTGTTGTCTCATATTTATGATGATGTACAAGTATGCTTTAATTTCTTTGCAAAGATAGCATAAACAGTAATTACCTTTATGACAAATAGTTTAGCTATTGATAAGAATAAAATATTAAAGAAAAACAGTAAAGACGATAAACTAAAAATAAAATCCCCCATAAAATGTTTAACTCATTCAATGCTGCTGAAGCTGTTTCTACTTTTTTGCATTTATTGTATTTCTCTGGGCCAGATTATAAGTGGCGCGTTAACTGTTACGCGCAATACTGGGTATATCGCGGGTGTTTGAAGTAGTACATGTTAAATGTAAACTCAGTCGCTCAAGTGCAATGGAATTTAACGCATGTGGGGTTATCCTGACCTCAGAGCTCTGGTTAAAGGGACATAATACTCATATGCTAAATCACTTGAAACGGATGCAGTATAACAGTAAAAAGCTGACAGGAAAATATCACCAGAGCATCTCTATGTAAAAAAGGAAGATATTTTACCTCACAATCTCCTCAGCTCAGCAGAGTAAGTTCTGTGTAAAATGTTATGATTCAGCTGCTGCCCAGATGCATTTAAAAAAAAATACAATGAAGAAATGAACTGCAGCCAATCAGCATCAACAGTTCTGAGGTCATGAACTCTTTTACTGTTATCTCATGAGATTTTACTTAACTCTCATGAGTTCATAGTAAACTTCCTTAAGATGAATAGGCAAATAACATGAGTGCACAAGGCTCAATCCCTTAGCTGTCCTGGGACAGACATACTGATTTGCTGCGTAGAAGTCCTTTACAATGGGATGTGGCTACTGAGGAACTTTTGAGGTAAAATATATTTCTTTTTTACATAGAGATGTTCAGGTGATATTTTCTAGTCAGCTTTTTACAGCTATACTGCATCACTTTCAAGTGTTTCAACATTTGGGTATCATGGCCCTTTAACTGTTATGCTTGAATAAAAAGTGTCACAAAAAACATCCAAAATACATAAAAAGTACAGTTATACTCATAATAACACTGTCTGAAAAAATATTTAAAAAAATATTGCATTGAAAAGTTATAAGGGCTTCAAGATATTTCTAAAAAAAAAAACGGCTTCAAAAGGCTTTAAAATAGAGGTACATACATACAATTTGGTACAATTTGGTCTGATGAAGGGGTGATTGATCCCCGAAACGTCACATATTTTTGTGCTGAATAAAGCACCTTTTTCAAAAATCCAGTGAGTGCAAGCCTTTTCTCTCCTGTACTATCATTTTTTGCCTGCACCCTGGTGGAAGCCATTTAAGTGAGAGTGCGCTTTTCTTGCTCCTATGTATATATATATATATATATATATATATGTGTGTGTTTATATGTGTGTACACATGTATTTATGTGTTTTATTGTATATTTCCTGTACATATCCAATGTTCTTCACTTACAGGATAATGTCCTTTTTATTCTTAAATACATATTTCTATATATGTGTGTATATATCTATTCCTATAGATATATAGGTATTGATATGTATTTAACATGAACAGTATCAGATATATACAGTCATGGCCAAAAATATTGGAACCCCTGCATTTCTGATTGTCAGATAATGCACCACTTCGCCCAAAAAATTGTTGCAATTATAAATGTTTAGGCATTCTCATGTTTATTTCTTTGTTTGTATTGGTATGACACAAAAAAGTGGAGAAAAAAAAGCCAAATCTGACACATTCCACGCAAAACTCCAAAAATGTACTAGACAAAAATATTGGCATCCTCAATTTAATATTTGATAGCACACCCCTTGGAAAAAATAACTGAAATCAACCGTTTCCTGTAACCATCAATGAGTTTCTTATACCTCTCTACTGGAATTCTGGACCACTCTTCTTTGGCCAACTGCTCCAGGTCTCTAAGATTGGAAGGGTTGCTTTTCCCAACTGCAGTTTTGAGATCTCTCCACAGGTGCTCTATGGGATTGAGATGTGGACTCATTGCTGGCCACTTCATTACTCTCTAGCGCTTTGTCTTAAACCATTTCTGGGTGATTTTTTCGCGGGTGTTTGAAGTAGTACATGTTAAATGTAAACTCAGTCGCTCAAGTGCAATGGAATTTAACGCATGTGGGTTTATCCTGACCTCAGAGCTCTGGTTAAAGGGACATAATACTCATATACTAAATCACTTGAAACGGATGCAGTATAACAGTAAAAAGCTGACAGGAAAATATCACCTGAGCATCTCTATGTAAAAAAGGAAGATATTTTACCTCACAATCTCCTCAGCTCAGCAGAGTAAGTTCTGTGTAAAATGTTATGATTCAGCTGCTGCCCAGATGCATTTTAAAAAAAATACAATGAAGAAATTAACTGCAGCCAATCAGCATCAACAGTTCTGAGGTCATGAACTCTTTTACTGTTATCTCATGAGATTTTACTTAACTCTCATGAGTTCATAGTAAACTTCCTTAAGATGAATAGGCAAATAACATGAGTGCACAAGGCTCAATCCCTTAGCTGTCCTGGGACAGACATACTGATTTGCTGCGTAGAAGTCCTTTACAATGGGATGTGGCTACTGAGGAACTTTTGAGGTAAAATATATTTCTTTTTTACATAGAGATGTTCAGGTGATATTTTCTAGTCAGCTTTTTACAGCTATACTGCATCACTTTCAAGTGTTTCAACATTTGGGTATCATGGCCCTTTAACTGTTATGCTTGAATAAAAAGTGTCACAAAAAACATCCAAAATACATAAAAAGTACAGTTATACTCATAATAACACTGTCTGAAAAAATATTCAAAAAAATATTGCATTGAAAAGTTATAAGGGCTTCAAGATATTTCTAAAAAAAAAAACGGCTTCAAAAGGCTTTAAAATAGAGGTACATACATACAATTTGGTACAATTTGGTCTGATGAAGGGGTGATTGATCCCCGAAACGTCACATATTTTTGTGCTGAATAAAGCACCTTTTTCAAAAATCCAGTGAGTGCAAGCCTTTTCTCTCCTGTACTATCATTTTTTGCCTGCACCCTGGTGGAAGCCATTTAAGTGAGAGTGCGCTTTTCTTGCTCCTATGTATATATATATATATATATATATATATATATATATATATATATATGTGTGTGTGTTTATATGTGTGTACACATGTATTTATGTGTTTTATTGTATATTTCCTGTACATATCCAATGTTCTTCACTTTCAGGATAATGTCCTTTTTATTCTTAAATACATATTTCTATATATGTGTGTATATATCTATTCCTATAGATATATAGGTATTGATATGTATTTAACATGAACAGTATCAGATATATACAGTCATGGCCAAAAATATTGGAACCCCTGCATTTCTGATTGTCAGATAATGCACCACTTCGCCCAAAAAATTGTTGCAATTATAAATGTTTAGGCATTCTCATGTTTATTTCTTTGTTTGTATTGGTATGACACAAAAAAGTGGAGAAAAAAAAGCCAAATCTGACACATTCCATGCAAAACTCCAAAAATGTACTAGACAAAAATATTGGCACCCTCAATTTAATATTTGATAGCACACCCCTTGGAAAAAATAACTGAAATCAACCGTTTCCTGTAACCATCAATGAGTTTCTTATACCTCTCTACTGGAATTCTGGACCACTCTTCTTTGGCCAACTGCTCCAGGTCTCTAAGATTGGAAGGGTTGCTTTTCCCAACTGCAGTTTTGAGATCTCTCCACAGGTGCTCTATGGGATTGAGATCTGGACTCATTGCTGGCCACTTCATTACTCTCTAGCGCTTTGTCTTAAACCATTTCTGGGTGATTTTTTACGTGTACTTTGAGTCATCATCCAGCTGTAAGACACATGACCACTGACGGAGAAACAACTTTCTGACACTGGGCCCTACATTGCAGCACAGAATTCTTTGGTAGTCTATGCACACAGTCAAGACATCCAGTGCCTGAAGCAGCAAAGCAACGCCAAAACATCAGTGAACCTCCACCATGTTTGACTGTAGGGACTGTATTCTTTTCTTTAAAAGCCTCATTTCTTTTTCTTAAAACAGTAGAATGATGCGCTTTACCAATAAGCTTTCATTTTGTTTAGTCTGTCCACAGCACATTCTCCCAAAATAATTTTGGCTTCCTCAGGTAGGTTTTGGCAAACTCCAATCTGGCTTTTTTATGTTTCTATGTCAGCAGTGGGGTCCTCCTGAGTCTCCAACCATAGCGTCCCTTTTCATTCAGATGGCGACGTATAGTGCAAGCTGACACATTTGTATTCTGTGCCTGAAGGTCAGCTTGAATTTGTCCATCATTCGAACAATCCTTCGTTGCAAAATCTTTGATCAATTTTTCTCTTTTGTCAACGTCCAGGGAGATTAGCTACAGTGTCATGGACTGTAAACTTTTTGACAATTTTGCGCACAGTGGATACAGGAACATGAAGATCTCTGGAGATTGACTTTTAACCTTGAGATTGTCCATGCTTTTTCACAATTTTATACATGACTGTATATAGAAATATATATTTAATAATAAAAAAGTACATTATGTTCTTTGTGAATAATATAGGAATGTAAAATATGCCTTTTGTGCATCACGTTTCTCAATTTAGATTATTATTATTATTATTATTATTATTATTAGTTATTTGTAGAGCGCCAACAGATTCCGCAGTGCTATAAACAAAGGCAGAGTACAAAAAAACAATTATAGGGATCAAATGGGTAGAGGGCCCTGCCAAGAGTCGCATTGTTGAAGTCAGCTCTTAAGAAGGTGATCTACAAACAGCTGGATTCTTATGCATACATGCTAAGGGGGTTCAGGGAATAGCAATGGAGGAGATGAACTAGTATAAAGAAAGGTTAGTGTAGGTTGTATGCATCCCTGAACAGTAGAGTCTTTAGGGAGTGCTTGAAGCTTTCAAAACTAGGGGAGAGTCTTGTGGAGCGAGGCAGAGAGTTCCACAAGATTGGAGCCAGTCTGGAGAAGTTCTGTAAATGGGAGTGTGATGAGATAACAAGAGAGGAGGAGAGTAGGAAGTCATGTGCAGAGCGACGGGAGGGAGAGTATCTGGAAACAAGGTCTGAGATATAAGAGGGAGCAGTGCAGTTGAGGGCTTTGTATGTCAGAGTGAGAATTTTGTCTTTAATCCTAGAGGCAAGAGGAAGCCATTGAAGGGATTGGCAGAGAGGTGCAGAAGATAAAGAGCGATGAGTAAGGAAGATGAGCATGGCAGAGGCATTCATTATGGAGTGTAAAGGAGCTAGGCGGCATCTATGAGAAAGGATGAGAGAGTGGATTAAAATCTTAGTTGTGTCTTGTGTAAGGAAATGTCTAATTTTAGCGATGTTTTTAAGATGGAAGCAGCAGGCTTTAGCCAAGGACTGAATGTGAGGAGTGAAAGAAAGATCTGAGTCAAATTTAGATCTTAACGGAAGTGCGTCATTGAAATATTACATGCAAAATATTAATACAAATTAATATAAATTATTAAAAATTCCAGGGTGAATGGTTTAATGTGTTTATCTCTGATTAATTGATTAAAAAAAAATTCTCTCTCTCCTCCTCTATTTGTTTGCTGGGCCCTGTAGTCAATTATGTGTAGTCTCGATACACCCCACTACGTCATTTCCTTCTATCGGATACATTAAGATTAAGATGCCTAATATAGTAATATTCTTTTTAATCTGTTTATTTGTTAATATTTTGTTTAATTATTTTAACATTAGAACAACTTGTAATACTTCTCGGACTTTCAACATTTATATGTTCTTTATGCATAATACCGTGAGCTGCACCAACAAAACTACAATGTATTACAAGAAATATATCTGTATTCTTAATTCTTTTCAATAAAAAGATGTTTAAATTATTACAAATTCATAAACATACTGTAAAATATTCTAAATAATCCATAGAATAATATCTATATATTTTACAGAATGTTTATTCATTTTTAATAATTTATATTAATTGTTATTAATATTTTTTTATCTCATCCCCTTTGAAGATCTGAGTAATCAGTAAATATTAGTAACAGATGTTATACATTCAGTTAAACAAGATAGAGACGCAATCTTGATCATACCAGTTTTAAAGTATACTAGTCCTAAATAAAGTGCATGGAGTAATAATCGTCTAAATGTTTGAGGGAGATAAAGTGACTGTAATGTACAAGAGACCTAGTCCCTCCATATAGACAAAAGGGGGTAGAGTCTGTATTTTTCCAGAATTTGGGGATTAACTACTTTGCACAATTGTTCATCAGGGTTAGTAGTTTAAGGAACACTTTAGATTAGGGAATGTGTTAAATAAAATATTAAAGGGTCATACAGTAGTTTGGTTGATATCACTTGTTCCATCTCTTCTTTGATAGGAAGCCAATAAGAGTGGACTTTTGGGTATTGCCACCAGGCATGTAAATATGTACCTGTATCAGCCCATCCTATCCACCAGGTAACCGAGGATAATATTTTTTTTTAATTTTCTATTGCATATACTCGGCTAGATTACGAGCTTTGCAGTATGAGTGAAAAGGCAGCGTTAAGGTTCATAACGCTGCTTTTTCACTACCGCTGGTATTACGAGTCTTGCAGGTTTAGGGGCACTGCACACTTTTTTGGCCTTAACGCAAATTAACTTACGCAATTTGCGTAAAGTCTTTTTTTAATGGGACTTCCATAGCGCCGATATTACAAGCTTTTTGTAATACAGATCAAGAGGGTCAAGAGGTAGAGGCCTTACCGCCAAGAAAAAAGAACTACAAAAATTAGAAAAAGGGATATTTAATCTATCTTCACACAGTCTCACTGTTAATGAAAAAAAGAGTTCTTAATCAAGGGCTCTAATTCTGTCCACCGAATCCACACAACAACTTTAATCTTTTTGTAGATTTGAATCGCTTTACCAGGAAATTGGCACTCCAGAAATATTTTGCACAGAAAAATATAAAAAATCAGAACTTAGGCGACGAGAACACAATTTGTATTCTTACAGATACTATGGATTGTGGGAAAAATGTACCCACAATTTATAGTTCAGTAGATAACCTTACAACACAACTATATGAAGGTGTAATACACACCAATGTTAAAACTAAATCATCTTTCTCACCTACAGGATACAATCAGTATATCGAAGTCTTCCAGAATCTTGTACTGGAAGACTTCGAGAAAATCAAATGGAAGAAATCCAAAAAGATTTTTTCAAAAGATTTAGTGAAAGACAAGCTATTCAGTCTCTAACTAACAATTCTGACATAATTATACGTGATGCCGATAAGGGTGGCGGCATCATTATTCAGAACATTTCTGACTATCTTACAGAGGCAGATAGGATTCTAAAAGACACAGACTATTACAAAGTTCTAACATATAACCCAACTGTCCAGTTCCTGGATACATACCAGGCTCTCATCAACAAAGGAGTAGCTAACAATATTCTTAACAAGAATGAAAAACATTTTTTAACAGTTAGTAACCCAAGCATAGCCCACTATTATTACTTACCAAAAATCCATAAGAGTCTAACAAATCCTCTTGGCCGTCCCATCATTGCAGGGATCGATAATCTTACTTAGGTTTACAATCTTACATAAAAGATAGTACAGATCTACTAAACAAAATCAAAAACATCAACAATACAGGTGATCTAATTTGGATCACCTGTGATGTTAGCACGCTATATTCAAATATAGCACATCATTTGGGCTTACAAGCCATATCAGCTTTTGTAAACAGAGATCAATATATGCCAAATATACAAAGAGAATTCATCTTAGAGTGCATTGAGTACATCCTCAAACATAATTGTTTTATGTACCAAGATTCTTATTATTTGCAGATCAAGGGGACGGCCATGGGCACCAGATTCGCCCCTAGCTTTGCCAATCTTTTTATGGGCATATTCGAGGAAGTTTACATCTACAACTCCTCAGCAGGGGCGAGTCTGGTGTTCTATGGCCGTTACATTGACAACCTGATTTTTATATGGAAGGGTGATCAATTGTCGGCATCCAAATTTGTTGAGATGATCAATCGGAATGATATGGGCTTGAATTTCACAGCCAACATACATGCTACAACAATAGATTTTTTGGATCTGACATTGAGTTGGGATAAAGACGGGAACATCTGCTCTAAGACTTTTTTTAAAAAAAGTCGATAGCAATAGTTACTTAGATTATTCTAGCAACCATCACATCAATTGGCTGTCCAACATACCGTACAGCCAATTTGAAAGAATTAAACGGAATTGCACCGATCAAGATACATTTGAACAACAGAGCCTCATAATATATGAGAGATTTGTTGAAAAAGGCTATCCAGTAGACCTTCTTGATTCTTGTCTTAACAAAGTGAGAGCTTCAGACCGAGAAAAACTTCTAGAAAGGAACAAACAAACAAAAATTCAAGACAGACATAAACTTTCAGACCCACTATTTATAACTCAATACAATTCTAATTATAAACAAATACAGAAAGCTATCAATAAGCATTGGCATATTGTCCGCAGGAACCCCATCCTCAAGACCATTTTGGGCGAACATCCAAAGATAGTGTATTCCAGAGCTCCCACTCTTAGAAGCAAACTGGCACCCAGCAAAAAGGTGAAACATGTTATCTCCAATTCTGATCTCTTAACAAAGAACACAAGAAACACTTTCTTAAGACAGGTAGGCATTTACAAATGTGGACAGAAAAAATGCCACACGTGTAAATTCATCACATCCGGGAAGAAAACCTTCCAGTCATTTACAAGTGGAGAGATCTTCAATATAACTAGATTCTTCAATTGCAATTCAGCCTTCATTGTATATGTCTTAGAGTGCTGCTGTGGGGTACAATATGTGGGCCGTACCTCCAGGAAAGCCAAGGTACGTTGGGGTGAACATTGGCGTAACTGTAAGAACTGTTGAAAGAAAAAGATCAAACACAGTGTTCCAGAACACTGTTTAAATAAACACAATGGGAACCCCGAAATATTCAAATTCTATCCAATTGACTATATCCCACCATCCACAGATTACAATAGACTTACTCAATTAAGAATATGTGAAACCTTTTGGATCCACAAACTTAACACCTTGCATCCATCAGGCCTGAATTCCAATCTAGACCTAGCAGCCTTCAATTGAGAACATTATTATTGTTTTTCTGCTTCCTTAGTTCTTTTAGTCAATTGATCATTTTTCCGCGATTATAACAATCGTTATGAATAGACAGACGACATTATACACACTATAATAATTTTGCTTTTTAGTTTTGTTTAGTCAATCTACTATCTAGCCTGTATCTCTCTGTGAATATATCAAGAGTTATGAACACACAGACATTGTCACATACACATGTATGTCCATGAATAAATATATGCATGCAAGTACAAGACACATTGCCACTAATTTATCAGTTGTTATCAAATTTTTATTAATATCTTATATCATCAAACAAATACTGTTTTTACTCAAAGATTTTAGATTTAGTAAATATAGATTTTCTCAAATTCAACATGCCAAGATTATGGCCTAGATTTAGAGTTGGGCGGTAGCCGTCAAAACCAGCGTTAGAGGGTTACAAACATTAGAAAAATATTACAACAATTTTAAACTAATTACACCTACTCTAAGCCCCCTAATAAAATAACAAAGACCCCCAAAATAAAAAAATGCCCTACCCTATTCTAAATTAAAAAATGTCAACGCTCTTTTACCTTACCAGCCCTGAAAAGGGCCCTTTGCGGGGCATGCCCCAAAGAATTCAGCTCTTTTGCCTGTAAAAAAACACATACAATACCCCCCCCCAACATTACAACCCACCACCCACATACCCCTAATCTAACCCAAACCCCACTTAAATAAACCTAACACTAAGCCCCTGAAGATCTTCCTACCTTATCTTCACCTCGCCGGGTATCACACCGATCCGTCCTGGCTCCGATGTCTTGATCCAAGCCCAAGCGGGGGGCTGAAGATGTCCATGATCCGGCTGAAGTCTTCATCCAAGCGGGAGCTGAAGAGGTCCATGATCCGGCTGAAGTCTTCTATCAACGGCATCTTCAATCTTCTTTCTTCCGGAGCCATCATCTTCCAGCCGACGCGGATCCAACCTCTTCTACCGACGCCTACTCGCCAATGACGGTTCCTTTAAATGACGTCATCCAAGATGGCGTCCATCAAATTCCGATTGGCTGATAGGATTCTATCAGCCAATCGGAATTAAGGTAGGAAAATTCTGATTGGCTGATGGAATCAGCCAATCAGAATCAAGTTCAATCCGATTGGCTGATCCGATCAGCCAATCAGATTGAGCTCGCATTCTATTGGCTGATCTATTGGCTAATCGGATTGAACTTGATTCTGATTGGCTGAATCCTATCAGCCAATCGGAATTCGACGGACGCCATCTTGGATGACGTCATTTAAAGGAACCGTCATTGGCGAGTAGGCGTCGGTAGAAGAGGTTGGATCCGCGTCGGCTGGAAGATGATGGCTCCGGAAGAAAGAAGATTGAAGATGCCGTTGATAGAAGACTTCAGCCGGATCATGGACCTCTTCAGCTCCCGCTTGGATGAAGACTTCAGCTGAATCATGGACATCTTCAGCCCCCCACTTGGGCTTGGATCAAGACATCGGAGCCAGGACGGATCGGTGTGATACCCGGCGAGGCGAAGATAAGGTAGGAAGATCTTCAGGGGCTTAGTGTTAGGTTTATTTAAGGGGGGTTTGGGTTAGATTAGGGGTATGTGGGTGGTGGGTTGTAATGTTGGGGGGGTATTGTATGTGTTTTTTTTACAGGCAAAAGAGCTGAATTCTTTGGGGCATGCCCCGCAAAGGGCCCTTTTCAGGGCTGGTAAGGTAAAAGAACTTTTGAACTTTTGAACTTTTTTAATTTAGAATAGGGTAGGGCATTTTTTTATTTTGGGGGGTCTTTGTTATTTTATTAGAAAGCTTAGAGTAGGTGTAATTAGTTTAAAATTGTTGTAATATTTTTCTAATGTTTGTAAATATTTTTTTATTTTTTGTAACAGCTTTTTTTATTTTTTGTACTTTAGTTAGTTTATTTCATTGTATTTATTTGTAGGTATTTTATTTAATTTATTTATTGATAGTGTAGTGTTAGGTTTAATTGTATTTATTTGTAGGTATTTTATTTTATTTATTTATTGATAGTGTAGTGTTAGGTTTAATTGTAGATAATTGTAGGTATTGTATTTAATTTATTTATTGATAGTGTAGTGTTAGGTTTAATTGTAACTTAGGTTAGGATTTATTTTACAGGTAATTTTGTAATTATTTTAACTAGGTAGCTATTAAATAGTTATTAACTATTTAATAGCTATTGTACCTGGTTAAAATAAATACAAAGTTGCCTGTAAAATAAATATTAATCCTAAAATAGCTACAATATAATTATAATTTATATTGTAGCTATATTAGGGTTTATTTTTACAGGTAAGTATTTAGCTTTAAATAGGAATAATTTATTTAATAAGAGTTAATTTATTTCGTGAGATTTAAATTATATTTAATTTAGGGGGGTGTTAGTGTTAGGGTTAGACTTAGCTTTAGGGGTTAATACATTTATTATAGTAGCGGTGAGCTCCGGTCGGCAGATTAGGGGTTAATTATTGTAGGTAGCTGGCGGCGACGTTGTGGGGGGCAGATTAGGGGTTAATAAATATAATATAGGGGTCGGCGGTGTTAGGGGCAGCAGATTAGGGGTACATAACTATAATGTATGTTGCGGCGGTGTACGGAGCGGCAGATTAGGGGTTAATAATAATATTCAGGTGTCAGCGATAGCGGGGGCGGCAGATTAGGAGTTAATAAATATAACATAGTGGTCGACGATGTTAGGGGTACATAGGGATAACGTAGCTGGCGGCGGTGTACGGAGCAGCAGATTAGGGGTTAATAATAATATGCAGGGGTCAGCGATAGTGGGGGCGGCAGATTAGGGGTTAATAAATATAACATAGTGGTCGGCAATGTTAGGGGTACATAGGGATAACGTAGCTGGCGGCGGTGTACGGAGCGGCAGATTAGGGGTTAATAATAATATGCAGGGGTCAGCGATAGCGGGGGCGGCAGATTAGGGGTTAATAAGTGTAAGGTTAGGGGTTTTTAGACTCGGGGTACATGTTAGGGTGTTAGGTGCAGACGTAGGAAGTGTTTCCCCATAGGAAACAATGTAGCTGCGTTAGGAGCTGAACGCTGCTTTTTTGCAGGTGTTAGGTTTTTTTCAGCTCAAACAGCCCCATTGTTTCCTATGGGGGAATCGTGCACGAGCACGTTTTTGAAGCTGGCCGCGTCCGTAAGCACCGCTGGTATCGAGAGTTGCAGTGGCGGTAAATATGCTATGCGCTCCCTTTTTGGAGCCTAATGCAGCCCTTCTGTGAACTCTAAATACCAGCTGTATTTAAAAGGTACGGGAGAAAAAAAGCATGCGTAGCTAACGCACCCCTTTGGCCGCATAACTCTAAATCTAGCCGTATGACTTTCAGAAACTTTATAATGGCAATAATATATAATATATACTAACAATTAACATTTTTACCACTTTTTTCTCATTTCACAATGCTCTACCTCCATGGCTTTGTCTTTAGCCAATGTTAAATTCCCACACCCTATTCTGTTTCCTCACATACAAATCATTCCTTTTGTCCATTATCAAAATACTCATTCCCAAATGACCTTAACGAGATATACTGAATAATATCAAATATATACTTATATATTGTAGTTCCAACAATTTGCTCTCTCAGAGAACAAAAACACTCAGACTTGTGAATTGTATTGAAAATCTTACATACAGTCTCATACTTCCATGTTATATGTCACTCATTTGTTTTTTATACATACTTGTATTAGTAAGAGACTAGATTCCTTTTTGGGAACGTACTGCATTACTCTCACATCCAGTCACCTTTTATTAGACATCCCTCACTCGCCAGTGTTCTCAGAGTTGTTTTTGAAGAAGTTTCACTTAATTAACTAATTTTTTATCCTTAGACAACTTATGCGATCCACGAATCATTTCAGTCTCACATATACTCTCTTTTGTACATACAAACATCTTAACGAGAGATCGCCTTTTAATTTGCTACCTAAATTCATGGTCTGTATTCATTTACATTCCCTTTTAGCTTTGCATATACATTTACACATATATATCTTTTTTGTGCAATTTTTGTGTATGTTTCTTATCTGTGCCTACAGTGTTTTCAGAATTATTTTCGATGAAGACTTACCTAATTAATTAATTTTTTATTCTAAGACATTTATGCGATCCATAAATCATCTCTGCCTCGCATACACTTTTCTATGCATATATAATTATTCTAACAAGAGATCGCTTTTTATTCCGCTACCCTAAATCATAGTCTGTATGCATTTATATTCCCTTCCATTTCTGTACATATATTCACATATATACACTTTTGTGCATCCACTGTGTATATATTTATATTTTTTCCTGTGCGTACAAGTCGAGTTCTTTATGTATGCAAGATAAATTCCGCCTTGGTTTCTAACAAAAGTTCAGAGTTCCGACTATTTTAGTTCCGAATGAAACCTTATTTTCTTACACAGTTTAGATTTCTAATACTACCAATACTCTTCACGTCATTTATATGCTATCTCCCGAATAAAAACCATTATATAAAGAGTTTTTATTTGATCAAATGCACTGATCAGCTTTGAAATAAACACTTATACACTGAATATCCCATACGTAAACGTTTCAAAACAGAATATTATTATTTTGGTTCACCAAACCAATACACATGTGGTCTTTCAAAACACTTATTTAAATGTTATACTGTTTTTAAAATAATACTACTAATTTTATTCAGATAATTACCAAGTTGTTTTTAACGTTTGTTTACAATGTATCCAAAGCCGTGATTGGTCTATGTTTGACCAATAGAATCACTTGGCACCTTTTTTTAAATTTGTTTAGTTCTTACCTGTGTAATTAACTTGATGAAACGGCCAGGAGCTTGCGGCCGAGAAACGCGTTTTAAGCTCGTTACAATTAAACATATTTTGTATTTTAAAAGTATATTCTTTGTTACGGCTCATATCTTAACTGTCTCCCCCTGTCACTGTGGGTCAGCTTTTAAACTTACAAGCCATCTTTTTATTGCGGACTGTTCCACTTGCTCCAGACACAAAGGGGTATTCGTTGCCGACATCGAAGAGCTCCTGTATACGATGGAGGAGAGTCCACGGCTGTATTTCTGAACAGTTTGGAGGATCTGTTATTCAGCCTACTGACTGCTGTTTAATGTCAGCCCGCACATTCGCACTTCTTTTCATAAGAGTGCCAGTCCTTTTGTGCGTATATCTCTATCTACTTCCAGTATAACTTTGCATTCTGAAGTTTGTCTACACAATGAGGCGCTGTCTTTTTTTGTCCTTCCAACACCCATAAACTACCTATTAACCCCTAAACCGAGGCCCTCCCGCATCGCAAACACTATAATAAAATTATTAACCCCTAATCTGCCGCACTCCCGCCTTGCAAACACTAGTTAAATATTATTAACCCCTAATCTGCTGTCCCTAACATCGCCACAACCTACATTATAGTTATTAACCCCTAATCTGCTGCCCCCAATGTCGCCGCCACTATACTAAAGTTATTAACTCCTAAACCTAAGTCTAACCCTAACCCTAATACCCCCTAACTTAAATATAATTAAAATAAATCTAAATAAAAATTACTATCATTAACTAAATAATTACTATTTAAAACTAAATATTTCCCTATAAAATAAACCCTAAGCTAGCTACAATATAACTAATAGTTACATTGTATCTAGCTTAGGGTTTATTTTTATTTTACAGGCAAGTTTGTATTTATTTTAACTAGGTAGACTAGTTAGTAAATAGTTATTAACTATTTACTAACTACCTAGCTAAAATAAATACAAATTTAGCTGTAAAATAAAACCTAACCTGAGTTACACTAACACGCAACCTTACACTACAATTAAATAAATTACCTAAATTAAATACAATTACCTAAATTACAAAAACAAACAATCACTAAATTACACAAAATAAAAAAGAAATGATCAGATATTTAAACTAATTACACCTAATCTAATAGACCTATCAAAATAAAAAAAGCCCCCCCCCAAATAAAACAAACAAACCCTAGCCTAAACTAAACTACCAATAGCCCTTAAAAGGGCCTTTTGCGGGGCATTGCCCCAAATAAATCAGCTCTTTTACCTGTTAAAAAATGGCATTTGGATGGGCATTGCCCTTATAAAGGCATTTAGCTCTTTTTCTATTGCCCAAACCCTAAGCTAAAAATAAAACCCATCCAATAAACCCTTAAAAAAACCTACCACTAACCCCCAGACCGGACATCCATCCTCAACGAAGCCAGGAGAAGTCCTCAGCGAAGCGGCAAGAAGTCCTCAACCAAACCGGGAGAAGTCTTCATCCAAGGCGGCAGAAGTGGTCCTCCAGACGGGCAGAAGTCTTCATCCAGACAGCATCTTCTATCTTCATCCATCCGGCGCAGAGCGGGTCCATCTGCAAGACATCCGGCGCGGAGCATCCTCTTCAAACGAAGTCTTCTTCCCGAATGAATGTTCCTTTAAGTGACATCATCCAAGATGGCGTCCCTTGAATTCCGATTGGCTGATAGAATTCTATCAGCCAATCGGAATTAAAGGTGAAAAAATCCTATTGGCTGATGCAATCAGTCAATAGGATTGAGCTTGCATTCTATTATTGGATTGAAGCTCAATCCTACTGGCTGATTGCATCAGCCAATAGGATTTTTTCACCTTTAATTCTGATTGGCTAATAGAATTCTATCAGCCAATCGGAATTCAAGGGACGCCATCTTGGATGACGTCACTTAAAGGAACATTCAGGAAGAAGACTTCATTTGAAGAGGATGCTCCGTGCCGGATGTCTTGAAGATGGACCCGCTCCGCACCGGATGGATGAAGATAGAAGATGCTGTCTGGATGAAGACTTCTGCCTATCTGGAGGACCAATTCTGCCGGCTTAGATGAAGACTTCCCCTGGCTTCGTTGAGGACTTCTTGCCGCTTCTCTGAGGACTTCTCCCGGCTTCATTGAGGATGGATGTCCAGTCTTCAAAACTGTAAGTGGATCTTCGGGGGTTAGTGTTAGGTTTTTTAAGGGTTTATTGGGTGGGTTTTAGTTTTAGATTAGGGTTTGGTCAATAGAAAAAGAGCTAAATGCCCTTTTAAGGGCAATGCCCATCCAAATGCCCTTTTCAGGGCAATGGGGAGCTTAGGTTTTTTTAGTTAGGATTTTATTTGGGGGGTTGGTTGTGTGGGTGGTGGGTTTTACTGTTGGAGGGGTGTTCGTATTTTTTTTACAGGTAAAAGAGCTGATTTCTTTGGGGCAATGCCCAGCAAAAGGCCCTTTTAAGGGCTATTGGTAGTTTAGTGTAGGCTAGGGTTTTTTTTTTTTTTTTGGGGGGGGCTTTTTTGATTTTGATAGGGCTATTAGATTAGGTGTAATTAGTTTAAATATCTGATAATTTCTTTTTTATTTTGTGTAATTTAGTGTTGGCTTTTTTTGTAATTTAGGTAATTGTATTTAATTTAGGTAATTTATTTAATTGTAGTGTAAGGTTAGGTGTTAGTGTAACTCAGGTTAGGTTTTATTTTACAGGTAAATTTGTATTTATTTTAGCTAGGTAGTTAGTAAATAGTTAATAACTATTTATTAACTATTCTACCTAGTTAAAATAAATACAAACTTGCCTGTAAAATAAAAATAAACCCTAAGCTAGATACAATGTAACTATTAGTTATAGTGTAGCTAGTTTAGGGTTTATTTTACAGGTAAGTATTTAGTTTTAAATAGGAATTATTTAGGTAATGATAGTAATTTTTAATTTAGATTTATTTTAATTATATTTAAGTTAGGGGGTGTTAGGGTTAGGGTTAGACTTAAGTTTAGGGGTTTATAACTTTAGTATAGTGGCGGCGACGTTGGGGGTGGCAGATTAGGGGTTAATAAATGTAGGTAGGTGGTGGAGATGTTAGGGACTGGAGATTAGGGGTTAATAATACTTAACTAGTGTTTGCGATGCGGGAGTGCAGCAGTTTAGGGGTTAATATTTTTATTATAGTGGCAGCGATGTCGGGGGCGGCAGATTAGGGGTTAATAAGTATAATGTAGGTGTCCGAGATGTTGGGCACGGAAGATTAGGGGTTAATAAGTGTAAGATTAGGGGTGTTTAGACTCAGGGTTTATGTTAGGGTGTTAGATGTAAACATAAATTTAGTTTACACATAGAAATCAATGGGGCTGCGTTACGAAGCTTTACACTGCTTTTTTTCAGGTGTTAGGCTTTTTTCAGCCGGCTCTCCCCATTGATGTCTATGGGAAATCGTGCACGAGCACGTAAAACCAGCTCACCGCAGCTTTCAGCAGCACTGGTATTGGAGTGTGGTATGGAGCTCAATTTTGCTCTACCCTCACTTCTTGCCTGATAATGCCGGGTTTATGAAAACCTGTAATTCCAGCGCTGTAGGGAAGTGAGCGTTGAAAATAACGTGCAAGTTATTACCGCACCCCTCATACCACAAAACTCGTAATCTAGCCGACTGTAAGTAACATATAAGTCAATATAATTTTTTTTTGTTACATCAAGAACGTTATGAATATTATTATTAATTATTCATAACGTTATTATATAACGTTATTATATCTCTGTAACACATCAAAATGTAGGATTCTAAGCCTATATTTAAAAAAAAAAAATCTAGCTGAATTATCGAAAAACATAATACTAATAATACTATGAATAAAATATTATAAATATTATAAAAATATTTAAGTTTTAAATTGACCAAAATCATGATGTCTAGAATAAGATACTGACAACGTATGCTGCTTAAAAAGCAACACCATTTGCACAAATAAAAAGGTTTTCCTTTTTAATCAGCTACCTTCATTTTTTATTAGCTTGGGAAACAAGAATCATGCACCTAGATTACGAGTTTTGCGTTAGAGGCTGTGTGGTGCTAACAAGCAGTTTTTTCTCACCGCTCACTTGCAGACAGTGCTGGTATTACGGGTTTTTACAAACCAGGCAAGAGGTGAGCGTTGAGCAAAATGTTGCTCATTACCGCACTCCAATACCAGCGCTGCTTACGTTAGCGGTGAGCTGGTGTAACGTGCTCGTGCACGATTACCCCATAGGAATCAATGGGGAGAGCCGGCTGAAAAAAAGTCTAACACCTGCAAAAAAGCAGCGTAAAACTCCTTAACGCAGCCCCATTGATTCCTATGGGGATTTACATTTTATGTCTACACCTAACACCCTAACATTAACCCCCGAGTCTAAACACCCCTAATCTTACACTTATTAACCCCTAATCTGCCGCCCCCGACATTGCCGACACCTACATTATAATTATTAACCCCTAATCTGCCGCTTCGGACACCGCCGCCACCTACATTATACTTATAAACCCCTAATCTGCTGCCCCCAACATCGCCGACACCTACATTATATTTATTAACCCCTTCTCTGCCGCCCCCAATGTCGCCGCCACCTACCTACACTTATTAACCCCTAATCTGCCGCCCCAACGTCGCCACCACTATAATAAACATATTAACCCCTAAACCGCCGCACTCCCACCTCGCAAACATTAGTTAAATATTATTAACCCCTAATCTGGTTATGTTCTCCTCCTATCTTCTAAATAACCTGAGGGCATCTATATATCTAATAAGATCCCTTTTCACGCACCCAGTATTGGTTGGCTGGGAGTTAACAAGAGCGGCTTTGGTCCGCTATTCTTTATAGCAATTTGTTATTTGGTTACATAGCTTATATGTTCGCTTGTTTAAAATTATATAGTAGTGAGTTCAGGCTGCATCTATAACATATACTATTTTACAGTACATATTGAAAGCTTAAATATATTGTTGTAACGGAGATATGAGACGCTATTATAGAATTTACTGTTCTGAAATATTTACATTGCATATAGCAGTTGAGAATTTTACTTTAATTTTTCATTGGTCCAAGAGAGACCATTTTCAACATTTTATTCCCTTTAGATAACATTTAGAGTTAAATGAGTCCAAGAGTGATTTATCATAATAGGAGAGGGAGATGCTTTCAAATATAAAAGGAGGTTTCAGTTTAGCTTATGGCAATCTATTATGGGGTGCTCACTCTGGATTCTTTTCGGAAATATTTTTAATTAACATGTGACTATATAATTTATTTGAGCACTCATTAATATTATCATAATCCAAGCGAATGTATCTGAACACCTATTGTAATATGCTTTGTTTGACTTATTTTGAAGATGTTATGCTAATAACCTCAATAAAAAATTATTTTTTTTAAAAAAAGGGCTTTTTGCGGGGCATTGCCCCAAAGTAATCAGCTCTTTTACCTGTAAAAAAACTACAAATCCCCCCAACATTAAAACCCACCACCCACCCAACCAACCCTACTCTAAAACCCACCCAATACCCCCTTAAAAAAACCTAACACTAACCCCTTCAAGATCACCTTACCGGGAGAAGTCTTCATCCAAGCCATGTGAAGTGGTCCTCCTGACGGGCAGAAGTCTTCATCCAGACGGCATCTTCTATCTTCATCCATCCGGCGCGGAGCGGGTACATCTTCAAGACATTCGACGCAGAGCATCCTCTTCCTTCCGACGGCTAACACTGAATGAAGGTTCCTTTAAATGACGTCATCCAAGATGGCGTTCCTTCAATTCCGATTGGCTGATAGAATTCTATCAGCCAATCAGAATTAAGGTAGAAAAAATCCTATTGGCTGATCCAATCAGCCAATAGGATTGAGCTGGCATTCTATTGGCTGTTCCAATCAGCCAATAGAATGCCAGCTCAATCCTATTTGCTGATTGGATCAGCCAATAGGATTGATCTTCAATCCTATTGGCTGATTGCATCAGCCAATAGGATTTTTTCTACCTTAATTCCGATTGGCTGATTCTATCAGCCAATCGGAATAGAAGGGATGCCATCTTGGATGACGTCATTTAAAGGAACCTTCATTCAGTGTTAGCCTTCGGAAGGAAGAGGATGCTTCACGTCGGATGTCTTGAAGATGGACCCGCTCCACGCCGGATGGATGAAGATAGAAGATGCCGTCTGGATGAAGACTTCTGTCCGTCTGGAGGACCACTTCTGGAGGACCACTTCGCCCGGCTTGGATGAAGACTTCTCCCGGCTTCGTTGAGGACTTCGGCCCGGTTGGATGAAGACTTCTCCCGGTAATGTGATCTTCAAGGGGTTAGTGTTAGTTTTTTTTTAAGGGGGTATTGGATGGGTTTTAGAGTAGGGTTGGTTGGGTGGGTGGTGGGTTTTAATGTTGGGAGGGATTTGTAAAATTTTTTACAGGTAAAAGAGCTGATTACTTTTGGGGAATGCCCCGCAAAAGGCCCTTTTAAGGGCTATTTGTAATTTAGTGTATGGTAGGGCTTTTTTATTTTGGGGTGGCTTTTTTTATTTTGTTAGGGGGATTAGATTAGGTGTAATTAGTTTAAAAATCTTGTAATTTGTTTATTATTTTCTGTAATTTAGTGGGGGGGGTTTGTACTTTAGCTAATTTTATTTAATTGTATTTAATTGTATTTAATTTAGGGAATTAATTTACTTATAGTGTAGTGTTACGTGTTAGTGTAACTTAGGTTAGGTTTTATTTTACAGGTCAATTTGTATTTATTTTAGCTAGGTAGTTAGTAAATAGTTAATAACTATTTAATAACTATTCTACCTAGTTAAAATAAATACAAACTTGCCTTTAAAATAAAAATAAACCCTAAGATAGATACAATGTAACTATTAGTTATATTGTAGCTAGCTTAGGGTTTATTTTATAGGTAAGTATTTAGTTTTAAATAGGAATTATTTAGTTAATGATAGTAATTTTTATTTAGATTTCTTTTAATTATATTTAAGTTAGGGGGGTTAGGGTTAGACTTAGGTTTAGGGGTTTATAACTTTAGTATAGTGGCGGCGACGATGGGGGCGGCAGATTAGGGGTTAATAAATGTAGGTAGGTGTTGGCGATGTTAGGGACGGCAGATTAGGGGTTAATAATATTTAACTAATGTTTGCGAGTCGGGAGTGCGGCGGTTTAGGGGTTAATATATTTATTATAGTGGCGGTGATGTCCGGTTCAGCAGATTAGGGGTTAAAACATTTTTTAAGTGTTTGCAATGCGGGAGGGCCTCATTTAGGGGTTAATAGGTAGTTTATGGGTGTTAGTGTACTTTTCAGCACTTTAGTTAAGAGTTTTATGCTACGGCTTTGTAGTGTAAAACTACTGACTTTAAAATACAGTACCAGTCTTGACAGGAGAGGGTGTACCACTCACTTTTTGGCAGACTCATAATACCGGCGCTATCCAAATCCCATTGAAAAAAGAGGATACACAATTTATGTAAGTGGATTTGTGGTATTTCAAAGTCTGGCCAAAAAAGTGAGCGGTGAGCCTGTACCTGCAAGACTCGTAATACCAGCGGGCATTAAAAAGCAGTGTTAGGACCGGCTAACGCTGCTTTTTAAGCCTAACACACAACTCGTAATCTAGCCGTATGAGTCTTGACATCAACTACACAACATAATTAGGCTAGTGGAAAGAGACAAATAAAGCCTGCAAACAAATGTTAATGGATTGCAGCAAGGACAAAATTAAGCATTGTTTATTAAACAAGGGGAAAACACTTACCTGTGCATTATCTCAAAATTTATAGGAAAATGGTTTTTAGTACCATATCTTGGCCACATTATGAAAGATCAACTGTCTACATCAGTGTTTCCAAAACCCAGTCCTCAGGACCCTTACTCAGGCCAGATATTCATTATATCTTAACTAGAGCACAGGTTAAACAATCAGCTCACCCATCAGCTGATTATTTCACCTGTGCTCTATTTAAGATATAATGAATATCTGGCCTGAGTAAGGGTCCTGAGGACTGGGTGTGGGAAACACTGGTCTACATCAACGCAAACCCCATAGGTAAGTTCTACTCATGTTATAGTATATGATGCTTAGCTACACATTGCAGAGCAAAACCAGAAAATGAAAGCTTGTGCACAGCTTTAATGGGCTGCAGATAGTGGTTTTTGTAATGTGATCATTATTTCTATGATGATCACTTGACAGCTATAAGGACGTGAATAACCTACTAGACAGATAATTGCAATGAAAGCACCAGTCAATCAGAGGGGTATTGTGTGTGCTATATGCTTTAAGGGATGGTGATTCTTTAGAGGCCTTAACCCCCTTACAGAAAACACATTAGATAGGTAATTACAGCAAACATTTGCCAATGACAGGGTAAGTATAAGAAATGTAATAGTTGTTGTGGAACGCAACTGCAGTATGCAAGCAATAGTGGTTTTGTTTCACTAAGTTAACTGAATCCTCTATGGTGAGAGGGGATCCTGTTTGTTAGTGAGATTTAATTAGGTAGTACTAAGATACTGTATATAATGGTTACACAGTATAGTATAGGCTGAGGAGGTTTATCAGGGAGGCACCTAAATGGTTAATATCAACCTATTGAAATATGAGAGAGGAGCTGCTGCTGAAATCACAAGTGGTATTAGATCGATGACAGATGTAATGAAAGTCACAAGTATTCCTTCCTTGTATATATCACACTATAGCTCAAAATAGTACAAATTATACTAACGAAGGGAGTATGGAGTGACCAGCGCCAAAAAGATTTTACTACAAACTCCAACTAGAAGAATAGGTCACCCTCTCAAACCTACAAAAAAATGGACATAGAAACAAAAATACTAGGGAGCGCTAAAACCAGCTTAAGAGTAAAATTAAAAGCTATTACCTAGCCAAATACTAATTTAATAATATAATATATAACTAAATGTAACAGTAGATGGAAAATGTGAATAAAAAATGATATATAAAGAGATATATGTATAAAATTATATATATATATATATATATATATATATATATATATATATATGTATAAAGATGTATAAATATATATATATATGTCAGATTAAAAATATATAGGAGATGCCAGCAACAAACACTTTGATCAAAAAACTAAATGTTAAAAGACTTTTAATAACATCTGAACACTAATTACAATATAGGTCGACCTATTTGGAAAGTATAAAAAACATAAAATTATATAACACAGAAAACATAAATAAAAACACAATTAAACTTCTGTAACCAAGAGTTCATGTAGCATTCTAGATCCAGGGCAATTAAATTCTCCAACTTGTCACTATGGGGACCCAAAGCTGTGCAAAACTGTGTATAGTTGTGAAAGGAGCGTTCCCAGGTCAGAGAGGCAGTCGCAGCCGGTGGCAAAATTTTCCTACGGACAAGGGATCCTCTTAGTATATGTCAAAAGTATATGACAAAGGAAAGTATATCCGTACTCACATCATAGTTAACAGGTACCGGCCTCCAAACTTGTGAACCAACGATCCGTGCCGTGGACCACCCTCCAGGAATATCGAACAGTCTCTGGAAACAGAAGTGCTTAACAAATATGCATAAAACACGCTAGGCTAGAAACCCGGTGAAATTTGACAGTTTGTTTTTACAGAATTCGTTTTTTAGCTCCCAAGGCCTGCTTTCGCGGCCAATACTGAAAAAAGTCAGCTACAAGGGTTATTTCGTCACAGGGTATAAAAACAAATACTCCAAAGGTATTGGAGTCAATTTAAATAGAGCAAAGCGTTTCAAAACTGTTGTTTCTTTTTCAAGCTCTAAAATACAGGTACACAATGCTCTCTTTTAAACCCACATCTAGCAGCTGATTTCATTAGTTGATTAACCTACACCTGTTTCTTAAGGTGAGGCTGATAGTGTGAGTAAGTCTTATTATATAAGAACATTGTGAACAATGTAATTCTTATACAAAACATGCTTAAAAATTTTCATATACTTTTCAAGTATCCAAAAAGCAATATTCAAAATAATATTTAAAAACCTCAAACATATGAAATTTATACAATACAAAATGTTGCCGGTATCTTCCATCTGACATAAAAAACTTTTTACAAAAAAGAAAAAAGAGAAATTATTTGGAATTAATTTAACTACAAAATCATTAAATTATAATGAGAAAAAATAATAAAAATAAAATAAAAATAAAAGTGGAATAAGATACATCAACAGGGATCGAACCCATAACCCTAATTCTTAAAAATATACAAAAACATAGAATTTAACCTCTCAGCCATCTCACATATCTGAGTATGGTAAGGGTTGTTTAGAAATAAATTGGAACATTCATTTTAGAATTTTATGAAAAACGGAGATTCGACCGTGTAGGTCCTGGGTTCGAATCTCCGTTTTTCCTAAAATTCTAAAATGAATGTTCCAATTTATTTCTAAACAACCCATACCATACTCAGATATGTGAGATGGCTGAGTGGTTAAATTCTATGTTTTTGTATATTTTTAAGAATTAGGGTTCTGGGTTCGATCCCTGTTGATGTATCTTATTCCACTTTTATTTTTATTTTATTTTTATTATTTTTTCTCATTATAATTTAATGATTTTGTAGTTAAATTAATTCCAAATAATTTCTCTTTTTTCTTTTTTGTAAAAAGTTTTTTATGTCAGATGGAAGATGCCGGCAACAACTTGTATTGTATAAATTTCATTTGTTTGAGGTTTTTAAATATTATTTTGAATATTGCTTTTTTGGATACTTGAAAAGTATATGAAAATTTTTAAAGCATGTTTTGTATAAGAATTACATTGTTCACAATGTTCTTATATAATAAGACTTACTCACACTATCAGCCTCACCTTAAGAAACAGGTATAGGTTAATCAACTAATGAAATCAGCTGCTAGATGTGGGTTTAAAAGAGAGCATTGTGTACCTGTATTTTAGAGCTTGAAAAAGAAACAACAGTTTTGAAACGCGTTGCTCTATTTAAATTGACTTCTATACCTTTGGAGTATTTGTTTTTATACCCTGTGGCGAAATAACCCTTGTAGGTGACTTTTTTCAGTATTGGCCGCGAAAGCAGGCCTTGGGAGCTAAAAAGCAAATCCTGTAAAAACAAACTGTCAAATTTCACCGGGTTTCTAGCCTAGCATGTTTTATGCATATTTGTTAAGCACTTCTGTTTCCAGAGACTGTTCGATATTCCTGGAGGGTGGTCCACGGCACGGATCGTTGGTTCACAAGTTTGGAGGCCGGTTCCTGTTAACTATGATGTGAGTACGGATATACTTTCCTTTGTCATATACTTTTGACATATACTAAGAGGATCCCTTGTCTGTAGGAAAATTTTGCCACCGGCTGCGACTGCCTCTCTGACCTGGGAACGCTCCTTTCACAACTATACACAGTTTTGTACAGCTTTGGGTCTCCATAGTGACAAGTTGGAGAATTTAATTGTCCTGGATCTCGAATGCTACATGAACTCTTGGTTACAGAAGTTTAATTGTGATTTTATTTATGTTTTCTGTGTTATATAATTTTATGTTTTTTTATACTTTCCAAATAGGTCGACCTATATTGTAATTAGTGTTCAGATGTTATTAAAAGTCTTTTAACATTTAGTTTTTTGATCAAAGTGTTTGTTGCTGGCATCTCCTATATATTTTTAATCTGACATATATATATATATTTATTCATCTTTATACATATATATATATATTTTTATACATATATCTCTTTATATATAATTTTTTATTCACATTTTCCATCTACTGTTACATTTAGTTATATATTATATTATTAAATTAGTATTTGGCTAGGTAATAGCTTTTAATTTTACTCTTAAGCTGGTTTTAGCGCTCCCTAGTATTTTTGCTTCTATGTACAAATTATACTAACACAACCTTAGTGAGGTTACAGTCTTAAGTGCTATCTAGCACATACCTGAGTCCGATTGTGAGGATTCAGTGGGAAAGCGATCTGCTGCAGTGGAGCTTAGGCTGTTATGCGGTAGCGTTCTGAGAGCGGAACAAACAGGAAGTGACGTATCGGCAGTTCAGTGGCAGCTGATCTTGTCCTCCTACTCGGTAAGTTTAGAAGAATAACAGGTTGCGGTGAATGACAAAGTTATATCAAAATAAGGCACACTTTACCCCACTGTTTGAATGAGAGTCCTTTGCACAATCCGGAATAAAGATGAGTAGAAAAGAGAACGCAAACACTTCTGTGAGTAGCAGGTCTTTTCACTAGAAATGGGAAACAAAAAAGTAATCAGTTCGTTATTTAAGTTGTAAGTTAGAAATCCATGGCTTGTATTTCACCTAACTCTAGGTTGGTATCCACAATACTGAGCAAGGTGTCTTGTGTGAACACCTGTTTTAAAGGAGGAGGAACCAATCAACAACAGAAAGGCAGAAACATAACCTTAAAGGAACAGTGACAACCCTGACATGACCCCCCCACTCAAGGACGCTGTTCCACAGTGACAGGACGTGGATGGTCCGGGTGTCTGCGATGGTAAATAGATATCAAGCATGGAGCATTTAGATTGGAGACAGGCTCTCAGGTGTCATCCTCTGCTGAATAATTCTTCCACCTCACGAGATACTGCAGAACTCCCTTATAATGTCTAGAATGAAGAATGGACCTCATACTCATCCTCAGCAAGGTCTGGGATTGTAGGAGGTAGTAAAACCTGCTCATCTCTAGTCCGTATATAAGGTTTCACTAGAGATACATGTACAGTAGGGTGAATTTTGAGAGTATTGGGTAATTGAAGTCTAATAGCGTTTTCATTAATGATTCTTTGTACAGGGAATGGTCCAATAAAAAGACTAGCCAACTTCTTGGAGGGAATCTGAAGTTTGAGGTTTTTTGTGGAGAGCCACACTAAATCACCTATGGCATATTTGGGCGGCTTTCTTCTACGGAGGTCGTAGTAATGTTTTTGAGTATTTTGAGCAGCCTGGATATTTTCACGAATGTATTTGAAATTTTTTTGCAGAGTGTTGAATATATCATCAACTAATGGTGAGTCAGGAGAACCATGTTTTGCCATGGTAAATTCAGGGTGGTATGCATAGTTTGCATAAAACGGTGTCATCTTTGTTGAGGAATTCACTGAGTTGTTGTAAGCATACTCTGCCATAGATAGAAATTTCAACCAGTCTGTTTGATGATAGAAACAGTAGCATCTGAGGTAATGGTCGAGCCATTGGTTTAGTCTCTCTGCTTGCCTGTTGGTTTGTGGATGAAAGGCTGTGATAAATCGGTGATCTATTTGAGTCAACTCACATAACTTGGTCCAGAATTTTGAAGTGAATTGTGTCCCCCTATCAGTAGTCAAGATCGGGGGTACACCATGTAACTTCACGATGTTATCGATGAACAGATGAGCTGTTTCGGATGCGGTGGGGAGTTTGTGATATGGAACAAAATGTGCCATTTTAGTGAGTAGATCAATGACAACAAATTTGGTAGTTTGTTTATTGGAAGGTGGTAAGTCAACAATAAAGTCCATTGAGAGGTGTTCCCAGGGTCTTTGTGGAATGGGGAGAGGCATAAGGAGGCCATAAGGCACTTTCCACTCGGGTTTGGATGTGGCACAAACCTTACATGTTTTAATGTAGTCTTGTATAGTCATTTTCATGTCGGGCCACCAGAAACTCCTTGTTATACGTTCCAGGGTACGTTGGATACCTGGGTGTCCAGCAAGTGGTGAATCATGTGAGGACTGTACTAACTGCATTCTCATATGAGTAGGTAGAAAACATCTGTTCCCATGGTAATAAATACCAGACGTTTTGAGAAGATTAGATTCTGGGGGAAGAGGAACCTTCTTACAGTAGGCTCTGAGTTCGGAGAGTATTGGGGTAGTTAGTCCGATGAAGCACTCAGGTGGGACGATGGAACTCCTGATGGGCTTATCAACCGGTCTTTCAGGACAGCGGGATAATTCATTTGCTTTCCCATTTTTCTCTGCAGGTCTATAGATGATGTTGAAGTTAAAACGATCAAAATAGATGCTCCATCGAACCTGTCGAGCCGAAAGTGTTTTGTTATTTTGGAGGTACTGTAAGTTTTTATGATCGGTGTAGATATTGATTGGTAATCTTGTACCTTCTAGGAGGTGTCGCCAGTGTTCTATTGAGCGTCGAATCGCCAACAATTCTTTGTCTCCGATTGCATAGTTTCTTTCTGCAGGAGCCATTACTTTAGAGTAGTAAGATATGGGGTGTAGAGCTTCTTTTAAGGATTTTTGTTGTGAAAGAACTGCACCGATAGCGAAATCTGATGAATCAACTTCTAATGTATATTGGTAATGAGGGTTGGGAAATTGTAATATGGGGGCAGTTGTGAATCTGGTCTTCAACAAGTTGAATGTTTTTTTGCGTCTGAATCCCAAGTAAATGCTGTAGAAGTACCAGTTAATCTTGTCAAGGGTTTTACCACTGTTGAAAATGTTTTGATACATTTTCTATAATAGTTAGAAAAACCTAAAAACCTCTGTAAATCTTTCTTTGTCTTTGGTTCTGGCCAATCTTGTACAGATGCAACCTTTTCCTTCTGCATTTGAATGCCATGTGGGGAGATATTATATCCGAAGAACGAGACATGGTTGGTGTGAAACTTACACTTCTCGGGTTTTGCGTATAATTTATGAACTCTAAGTCTAGACAAAACCCATCGGACGTGTTTTATGTGGTCTTCTTTAGTTTTTTAATAAATGAGAATGTCATCCAGATAAATGACTACACACACATTCAACAAATCATGGAACACATCATTAATGAAGTGTTGGAACGTGGCTGGGGCATTGCACAGGCCAAACGGCATTACCAGGTATTCAAAAAGGCCATACCTGGTCCTAAATGCGGTCAGCCACTCGTAGCCTTCCTTTATCTGAATGAGGTTGTATGCCCCTCTTAAATCTAATTTGGAGAAAATAGTTGTGTCAGAGAGTCTTTCAATCATCTCCGGGATGAGGGGTAACGGATACCGGTTTTTTATTGTACATTTGTTGAGTTCACGGTAATCTATTATCGGTCTGAGGCTAGAATCTTTATTGCGAATGAAGAATATTCCTGCGCCGGCATGGGATGTGGAAGTTCTGATGAAGCCTTTCCTTAAATTCTCATCCAAATAATCCTTTAAGTGCTCCAGTTCTGGGTGACTTAATGGATACAGGTGCCCAAATGGTATTCTGGCTCCTGGTTGGAGCTCTATGGGGCAATCGTAGATCCTATGAGGAGGCAAATTCTAAGCCTCAGTTTTGCTGAAAACATCCTCAAAATCTTTGTACTCTACAGGTAAAACATCACTATGTGGGTTAGAGTGTAACAATAAATGACCACGGAAACAGGTGTCTCTGCAATAAACTGAATCAAAATTTATTTGAAAAGGGAACCAAACAATGGAGGGATTATGAAGTTGAAGCCACTTCAAGCCAAGAACTAAAGTGAAATGAGGAGAGGGTAAAACATCAAAAGAAAGCATTTCAAAGTGACCTGAAATATTAACAAATATTGGAACTGTCTCTTGGGTTATAGGACCTGAATTCATAGGAGATCCATCTATAACCTTGATGGGCATTGGAACTTCCTTTGTTATGAGGGGAATTTTATTCGTCAGACAATAGTGATGGTTGATGTAGTTCCCCGAAGCTCCTGAATCAATTATGGCATCTTCAATCATCAGTAGGTTTTGGTCCAGCTGTATAGAAAGAGACAAGGTACAATAAGAGGTTTTTAGTCTTGGTAAAGACAGTAGAGAGGAGAATATGTTTTGTGACTTACATTTCTTGGTCTTCATCAAGATTGTGCAGTCCTGGACATTATGAGATTAGGACTAGCGCAGTACATACAACGGTTTTTTACCTTTCTGCATAGTTTTTCTTCTGGGCTGATAGGACCTCTTAAGAACCCTATCTCCATTGCCTCAGTCTGAGGTTTTGGGTGGTTATAGGGACTGCTGACATTTGATATCACGTTAGGTTTAGATTTTATGTCAGTAGTATATCTTTCTGCCTTTCTTTCTCGTATGCAGCGGTCAATTTGGGTAGCCATTCTCATAAATTCATCCAGGGACTTTGGCAATTCAAACCTAGCGAATTCGTCCTTAAGAGCATCTGAAAGGCCTAAGCGAAACTGATTGCGATGTGCAATGGGGCTCCAGAATCAGTAGCGAATTGCTTAAAGTCTGTGATATACTCCTCCACGGGCCTCTTGCCTTGTTTGAGACTCCTCATGGAGGTTTCCGCTGTGAGCTGTATGTCTGTGTCCTGAAACAGTTCATCCATAGATAAAAAAAAATGCATCCAGAGACCCTAGAATGGAGTCCTCGGTTTCAAAAAACCTGTCAGCCCAATTTCTGGGTTCCCCTCTGGGAAAGGATATGGTCGTCAGGACTTTTACTCTCTCAGTGGGTTAAGTCCTGGGTTTCATTAGAAATAGTAAGTGGCAAGCATTTTTAAACTGCCTGTATGCCTTACGATTTCCTGAAAATGTATCCGGTAAGGATACCTGAGGTTCTGCAAACATTTCCAATTGGGAAGCCTTAACAGCTATAGAATCCCTTATCACATTCCTTAAAGCAACATTTTCCACTTGTAAATCATGAAGGCCTTGAGCTAACTGATCTACTTTTTGTGACAAATTGTACACAATCTGTGGCAATTCTGCTGGTTCCATATTCTTTTTAGGGCTCAGTATTATATAATAAATCTAATAGTTGTTGTGGAACGCAACTGCAGTATGCAAGCAATAGTGGTTTTGTTTCACTAAGTTAACTGAATCCTCTATGGTGAGAGGGGATCCTGTTTGTTAGTGAGATTTAATTAGGTAGTACTAAGATACTGTATATAATGGTTACACAGTATAGTATAGGCTGAGGAGGTTTATCAGGGAGGCACCTAAATGGTTAATATCAACCTATTGAAATATGAGAGAGGAGCTGCTGCTGAAATCACAAGTGGTATTAGATCGATGACAGATGTAATGAAAGTCACAAGTATTCCTTCCTTGGATATATCACACTATAGCTCTGTACAAATTATACTAACACAACCTTAGTGAGGTTACAGTCTTAAGTGCTATCTAGCACATACCTGAGTCCGATTGTGAGGATTCAGTGGGAAAGCGATCTGCTTCAGTGGAGCTTAGGCTGTTATGCGGTAGCGTTCTGAGAGCGGAACAAACAGGAAGTGACGTATCAGCAGTTCAGTGGCAGCTGATCTCATCCTCCTACTCGATAAGTTTAGAAGAATAACAGGTTGCGTTGAATGACAAAGTTATATCAAAATAATGCACACTTTACCCCACTGTTTGAATGAGAGTCCTTTGCACAATCTGGAATAAAGATGAGTAGAAAAGAGAATGCAAACACTTCTGTGAGTAGAAGGTCTTTTCACTAGAAATGGGAAACAAACAAGTAATCAGTTTGTTATTTAAGTTGTAAGTTAGAAATCCATGGCTTGTATTTCACCTAACACTAGGTTGGTATCCACAATACTGAGCAAGGTGTCTTGTGTCAAGGTGTCTCCTGTTTTAAAGGAGGAGGAACCAATCAACAACAGAAAGGCAGAAACATAACCTTAAAGGAACAGTGACAACCCTGACAGTAAGAGACAACTTATTAGTCTTAAACTCACTTGGGGAGTCATGGGGCACTCAACTGGCAGAAGGAGAGCAGAGCTCTCCAACTAATCTATATTGCCCAGCTTTGGAAGCCCCATGACTGCTCTCCTTGACTAGATCTTTGTGGCAACATTGTTTCTGGCAAGAAGTCATGTGGGGAGCATTTTCCCACCACCGTGTGAAGCACTGTAGAAGAAGACCACAGCAAGCGTGGGAACAGGAACGGGCATTGAAAGGAGATTGCAGCAGCACAGGTCTCTTTTAAACAACCTTTCCACACCTAGCCTTCATTGAGCACTGAAGTGGAGGAAGAAAGGTGGTGCTGCACTCTAGGTAACAGCGTGAGCAGGAGGCCCAGCTGCAAACTCACCCCTGACCTTGCAAGAAGGCCAGTAAGGGGCTGAAAAGCTTTTCCATGTATGGCAGGAGGTCAAGCTGGTGAGTGTTAACTGAGAGCATAGGGAAGAGAGGCAGACAGTCTGCATGATAATATATTGAACTCTGCAGTTGCAACTACCTTCTGCCTCACAGGAGCTTGAACTTTGGGGACTTTTAACTATGCTCTGTGCCTGGTCTAAAACAGTGATTGTGTGACATGTTTTAAGGAGCAACCGACTATCTACACCCTTATTCCGTGTACTGAATAAAGTCCCTCAGCACTCTCCCACCCTTGGATACATATATAGGAGTTGAATGCAATATCACAGGTTTTTTTGACACCTGAAAAGGATCTCTGCCTCACAATTGCTTATTTTTACATCTGAGTTTAAGGTAGACATTCTTCATTATCTAATGAGACCCTGCCTCCTCTGTGTACCACCAGCAGTAAAGTATTCCTTTTTCTTCCTTTTTCCATTTTTGGAACATATGAGAGTTCATAAATATTTTCTTGGCTCCTCCATGAGCTCTAAAACAGTTATGGCTGCTAAATTAAAGCAAGCGGATAAGCATTCAAAGACCATTGCGGAAATTCATACAAAACACCCCCTCTCTCATGCATTAGAAGACCCACAATCTGATGACATACATCCCATAGTTAAACAAATAATGGCATTATCCCTTCCTATGATTGAGCAATTCCAATCTAGAGTGGACACATTGTCCAATGAGGTAAGACTGTTCTCCATCCACTTTGGACAGGCCAGACAGTACATATCCAAAGTGGAAGACAGACAAAATGAGATGTAGAGCTCTGTAATAATGCTGCAGAGATAAGTGGTCATACAACACAAGCGTTGCTCTATTTGCTCTATTTTAAACTGACTCCTATACCTTTGGAGTATTTATTTGTTTAGATATCTTGTGGCTGAATAACCCTTGTAGGTGTTTTTTGCACAGTATTGGCCATTGCAAACAGGCCTTGGGAGCGATAATGCTTATCCTGTAAAAGAAAACTGCCAAATATTCACCGGGTTTCTAGCCTAGCATATATAATTGTTTTCCTGTTAAGCTTTTCTGTTTCCAGTGGCTATTCGCTACTTCTGGAGGGTGTGTCCACGGATCGTTGGTCCAAGTTTGGAGGCCGGTTGCTGCTTATTATTATGTGAGTACGGATGTAACTTCCCTTGTCATATACTGTTTGACATATACTAAGAGGATTCCTTGTCCGTATGGGAAAACCGCCATCGGCTGCGACTGCCTCTTTGTCCTGGGAACGCTCCTCTTACAACCACACACAGATCAGCACCCTTTTTTTTGAGCGTGGGTCCCCATAGTAACAAGCTGGAGAAACCGTTCACCCTGGAATTTGTTTCTTCTACATGAACTCTAGGCTACAGGAGTTCTTATATTAATATCTTTCTTTTTTAATTGTATTTTTTGTGATTTATGATTGAATGTTTTAAATAGGTCGACCTATATTGTAATAAAGTTTTTTTACATATAGTTATGTGGTTTTAGTATTTGTTGCTGGCATCTTCTATATATACTGAATTTTTCATACATAATTTTAAACTTATATTTATATGTATCATACTTAAACTTATATTTACTTGTATCATATTATATTCAATACCTTTTTTCTATAATATTAAATTGCCTATTTTATTAGTATTAGGTTAGGTATTTTATTATATATTTTTTACTCTTAAGCTGGTTTCAGCGCTCCCTAGTGTTTTGTGTTTTATATCTATTTGTTTTGTAGGTCTTTGAGGGTAACCTATTTTTTCTAGTTGGAGTTTGTAGTAATAATTTTTTTGGCGCTGGTCACTCAAGTCTATCTTTTTTAGTGCGTGTTTTTTCCCTCTCTGTGATTTCAAGCAGCCATTATGGATAGGGATAGTATTTTATCAGATATGAGGAATGACTTCTATAAAGATATTATAACTAATATTCAGGATAGGGTTGAAAATGGTGGTTTAAATGTTGAGACCCTAGAAACTATGATGACAGAATTGGAGTACTATTTAAGATTGGAAATTAAATATAAATTGGACTGTGCTTTCTTTGATATATATATTAGAGAAGAGAAAGTACCTAGGGGCCTTAGATTTAAGAAAGAGTGTGCTTTTAAAAGTGATGATATTGAATTTAAAACTAAGTGGAGAAATATCTTAGAAGAAGCTTCAATAAAATTGATGAAATTGATTAAAGAATTTAGAAATAAATTGTTAGAGGATATCAATTTAAAAATAAACAATTTGGATATGAAATTAGTTCCTTTTAAGACAAGTAAGGAATTTAAAGATATGGAACAAGAGATTAAAACACGTCTAAGTAATAACAGGGAAGAAATCCTCATAAACAAAAGTAAGAAATTAAAGAGAGATAGAGATGATTATGCCACTTTTGAAAATGAACCAAATGATGATTGCTATATCACACACACTTGGAGACATAATAGAAGACTAACCCCAAAAAAGACAGACAAGTCAAATTTAAAATCTGAAAAGTTGCCACAGATGAAAAAATTAGATTTTCCCCCCACGTCTACTAAAGAAAAACAAACTTATACCCATGATAAAATAAGTAATTTAAGTGGCAGACACATACAGACTAATAGAAATAAAAATAAAAATATGGGTAATAACCATTTCTCACAGGATTTTTATCGTCCAAAAGTAACACAAAATCAATTAAATTCAGAACAAATGACATATAGATATCATGAACATTCAAATGGAAACTCAGCAGATAGTAGGCAATTTGATTATCGCTCCTTAGGGAATAGAAATTATCAAAGTGAAGGTAGTGAATATAAGGAAAGGTCCCTATTGGAACCAAAATTGGAGACATAAGAGACAATCTGATAACGGCTGGAGATTTAATACAAATAATAATAGAAACTACCAAAAGAGAGAACAAGAGAGGTTATGGGGACAGTCGAAAGAAACATGTAATAGTAATGGGTGGAGAGTGAGGCCTTATCAGAACAGAGGAAACAGGGAGCACTTTAATGTAGAGTCCCCTAAAAATTTTAACACTAGGAATAGGTTCCAGCCCCTCACTTTCCCTGATAAAGACGAGAAAGAAAATTGCTATGATTCAATGCCTAGTACAAGCAATAACGTCAACCCTAGGAGTCATTTTTTAGGGGAAGAGTTAAAATGGAAGGAAGACAATCCGAATTCAACCATCATAAATCAGAGAAAAAGAAGGGCATCCGAAAACGTGGGGGGAGAGGAAGTGGAATACAGAAACGTCAAAACAAAAAGAGTATAACTGAAGATATAAATAGCATTTACAATTTGAGTAAAATTGAACTAACTTTGAAACAAAGAGAAGTACTAAATAGGGGTCTATCGTTTGCTCCATCACAGAGAATAAACAAATGTAATGCTTTCATTGACGCACATAAATTTATAAGGAACCTAACAGTGAAAAAATGGTTCCTTCGGAATCCTCAGGATAGAAGTACAAATATAAGTGTAGAATCTGATAATACATTGTCCTTTAAGCATACTAACCTTAAAGAAAAATCACGTTTCTATCCAAAATTTATCAAAGGAGGGTCGATTGAAACTTTTGAAAAATTGGTAACAAATGATATACAAAATTTAAATTTAAATAAAAATAAGGTGAAGAAAACAAATCTAACGAAGGTACAGCTGACTGAGATTTAAAAAATTAGAGTAAGATAAGACGATTGTAGTGAAACCCGCAGACAAAGGAGGAGGAATAGTTTTAATGGATAAAGATAAATATTTAAATATGTGTAATCAGCTCCTTAATGATAAAGAAACATATAACATTTTATCCAAAAATCCTACTAATGAATTTTTGTCTGAGTTAGTTATACTTCTATCGGGAGCTAGGGAACAAGGTATTCTGAATGATAAAGAGATGAGTTATTTACTCCCCAAAGAGCCAAGAATTCCACTTATGTATTGTTTACCAAAAATACACAAGGATAATTTAAATCCGCCCGGAAGACTGATTGTATCCTGGATAAATTCCATTACTGCTAATTTATCTGAGTATATAGACCTGCACCTTCAGAAACATGTAAGAGCCTTACCTAGCTATTTGCAAGATTCTACTGATGTACTTCGAACTTTGGAAACCATTGTATGGGAGGAGGGGTTTCTTCTCGCCACTTGTGACGTTTCTGCGTTATATACCTGTATCAGACATGAGTTGGGTATAGCAGCAACTGCTTTTTTTCTAGAGAAAGATTCAAGTTTACCTAAAGAACATAAAATTTGTATTATTAATGGTATAAAGTTTATTCTATCACATAATTATTTTAATTTTGATGGCAATTATTATTTGCAAGAATGTGGGACGACCATGGGGACCAGATTTGCCCCCAGTTATGCTAATCTGTTTATGGGTTTATGGGAGCACATTTTTCCTTGACTCTACAGACCTGGGGGCAAATCTGGTCTCCTTTAAAAGATATATTGATGACATTTTAATTATCTGGCGAAGTAGTAAGGAAGATTTGGATTGGTTCTTTTCCAGAATGAATCAAAACGACAAAAATTTCAAATTCACATATGAAATTAGTGATACTTCTATAAATTTTCTTGATTTAAAAATATATGTGGAGGATGGAAAGATAATGACAAAAACTTATTTTAAACCAGTTGACGCGAATGGGTATATCCATGCTGAAAGTTGTCATTTGGAGAGGTGGAAATCCAATATCCCAAAGAGCCAGTTCTTGCGCATTCGAACAAATTGTACAAATAATATAGATTATATGAATCAATCAGATATTTTAGCTAAAAAATTTTTACAAAAAGGTTATAACGTAGGGCTAATAGAATCAGCTAGATCAGAAGCTCTAATGACAGATAGGATCAACCTTCTAATCAAAAAGGAAGACAACATAAAAAGGAATAATAATAATAAAAATGAACTTGGAACTACAAATAATTCGAATATAACTGAAATTCTGAATATTCCTTTCATCACACAATATAATGATGATAATAAAAAACTCGAAATTTTTTTAAAAAGGCATTGGCATGTTCTGAGATCAGATGACACTCTAGGGCCTGTTCTACCTAACTTTCCAAAGTTTGTTTATAAAAAATGTAGAAATTTAAAAACACGTCTCGCTCCAACGGATCTTAATGTAAAGTCCTGTAAAAATAGGGATAGGGACTTAAAAGGTAATAGGATTACAGGATTTTTTCCCTGTTTGAGCTGTAAGGCGTGTAAAAATTTAAAGAAATATAAAACATTTAAGTCAAATATCACCAATAAGGAATATAATATTAAAGATATCTATAGATGTACGGACTCCAATGTTATCTATCTTTTAGAGTGTTCATGCGGGGCTCAGTATGTTGGAGAGTTAACAAGAGCTATAAAGGATAGAATCAGAGAGCATATTAATTCTATCGAGAATATGGAGTCAGAGAGGAATAAGGATTTACCTGTCCCTAAACACTTCAAAAAATGTAATAATGGAAATTTGAAACATTTCACCTATAAAGTAATTGATAAAGTCAAACCAAATTGGAGGGGAGGGAATATACAGAAAGAAATTCTGAGACTAGAAGCCAAATGGATATTTGAATTGAAAACCCTAGCCCCTCTAGGATTAAATTTAGATTTTGATTTGGGGTGTTTTTTGTAAAAAGTTTTTTATAATAAGTTATATTTTATGTATATCACTTATTTCAGGACCCCCCATTTAGTATAGTATACAATACTTAGGGTATTCTTTTCACGATAATTTTTTCTATTTAAAGAAGTTATTGATTGATTTTTCTTTTCCATTATGCCTTTATATATATTAACCAACCTATGACTCTACTATAAGCCCAATATGGGTAAATGGTTAAGGTGTTTGTTTTTGGACTCGAAGGTCACTGGTTCGAATCCCATCACATACATATATTTATAAAGTAAAGTAGTATAGAAGGTATTAATGTGGAAAATTAGAGCCCAATTATTAATTTAGGAGGATGGCCGAATGGTATATCCTGCAGGTTTAGACAGTATGGGTCTTTGGGTTCGAATCTCTGTTTTCATTTATAAAATATTTTTTAATGAGAGGGTTCAAATACATCCCAAAATAGTAGATACTGCTTTCAGATGAGTTATGGCTTAGTGGTTAAAGTCTAAGCATTTTAAGTTTTTTAGGATTTAAGGTAACGGGTTCAATTCCCTGTTTGGTGTATATATTTTTTTTCCTTAGTATAATTTTTTTCTTAGTATATATTTTTTCTAGTAGCCTTATATATATATATATATTTTATATTTTAATATTTTCATTTCTATTTTTATTATATATTAACTTTTCCTTAGAGAAACTAAAAGTTCTATGTCACCATAGAAAGATGCCGGCAACAAATTGTAGTCATTTTTTTTGTTTTGTTTTTTAAATATTGTTTTCTGACAACCAGAAAACTATGGAATATATTTTTAAACATGAAATTATGAATGTATATTCTGTGAAGGACTTATATCGATAACAATGCTTATAAATTTACTAACAATATCAGCCTCACCTTCTACAAAACAGGTGGTAGACTAATTGATTAATGAAATCAGCTGGCTGGAAGTGGGTTTAAAAGAGAGCATTGTGCATTTGGATTTTAGAGCTTGAGAAAGAAATTACATTTTGAAACGTGTTGCTCTATTTGCTCTATTTTAAACTGACTCCTATACCTTTGGAGTATTTATTTGTTTAGATATCTTGTGGCTAAATAACCCTTGTATGTGTTTTTTGCGCAGTATTGGCCATTGCAAACAGGCCTTGGGAGCGATAATGCTTATCCTGTAAAAGAAAACTGCCAAATATTCACCGGGTTTCTAGCCTAGCATATCTAATTGTTTTCCTGTTAAGCTTTTCTGTTTCCAGTGGCTATTCGCTACTTCTGGAGGGTGTGTCCACGGATCGTTGGTCCAAGTTTGGAGGCCGGTTGCTGCTTATTATTATGTGAGTACAGATGTAACTTCCCTTGTCATATACTGTGTGACATATACTAAGAGGATTCCTTGTCCGTAGGGGAAAACCGCCATCAGCTGTGACTGCCTCTTTGTCCTGGGAACGCTCCTCTTACAACCACACACAGATCAGCACCCTTTTTTTGAGCATGGGTCCCCATAGTAACAAGCTGGAGAAACCGTTCACCCTGGAATTTGTTTCTTCTACATGAACTCTAGGCTACAGGAGTTCTTATATTAATATCTTTCTTTTTTAATTGTATTTTTTGTGATTTATGATTGAATGTTTTAAATAGGTCGACCTATATTGTAATAAAGTTTTTTACATATAGTTATGTGATTTTAGTATTTGTTGCTGGCATCTTCTATATATACTGCATTTTTCATACATAATTTTAAACTTATATTTATATGTATCATACTTAAACTTATATTTACTTGTATCATATTATATTCAATACCTTTTTTCTATAATATTAAATTGCCTATTTTATTAGTATTAGGTTAGGTATTTTATTATATATTTTTTACTCTTAAGCTGGTTTCAGCGCTCCCTAGTGTTTTGTGTTGTATATCTATTTGTTTTGTAGGTCTTTGAGGGTAACCTATTTTTTCTAGTTGGAGTTTGTAGTAATAATTTTTTTGGCGCTGGTCACTCAAGTCTATCTTTTTTAGAGATACGTGGTCACCCTCGAAGACAGAGTAGAGGGCTTAGAAAATTGCACTAGGTGAAACAATCTTAGAGTTGGGGGCCTTCCTAAATCTGTACTGAACAAAGACCTCATGAACTTCCTGCAACATCAGCTACCAGAACTGCTTAATATTTAGCAGGGGGAGCTCCAAATAGTTGTAGAAATGGATCATCATGTGGGCCCTGAGAGGTTACCCCCAGACTGATGAAGTTTTAAGATAAGTGATGGTTAAGCAACTCAATTGTCAGGCTAAGACCGCAATACTAAAAGCCTATCAACAACTCACAAATCTGATATATCAAGGCAATAAAATATTGAATGTCCAAGACTTCTCAGATGAAGTTGCCAAGAAGAGAAAAGAGTTTGCACCTTACTGCTCAAAGCTGCATGGTGAGGAAAAATGTGTGGCTTAGATTACAGACACCATCTGGGTACCAAATTTTCACTTCAACTTTACAACAGCATCTGTCTAGAGAACAAGATGGAGGGGCACAGGGCCCCTGAGGAGCAAGGAGTTTTCCTAGTTATGTAACTTACCATGATCAGGAATATCTACAGTGGAACTTTATTCGTGGGTGCTGGTGTGACCTGGAGACTTGCTACTGGCTATTTGTTCTGTTTTGTTAGTTGTGTCTTCTCTTTTTTGTTTGGGTTTTTGTTCTTTTTTTCAGGTCTGAAGACTTCTCAGATACAACCAGAATTGGGGATATCACCACAGCATCAACTGCATCCAACCAATTACCCTTTCCAGAAAAGGCATTGGCTGAAGTGGTCTATTGGGACTTATATTGGATCAAACAGTCCCAGACCGGCAATAAGGAAATATCCTCCTTGGGAATGGTGCAAAGGGGATAAGCTGGCGACCTCCAGCTCACTATTCAGCAACACAATATTCCACAGCACCATGAATTCATTTCAGAATCTTTAATTGAAGCATATCAACAGCACAAGTATGCATCGTTTCAGGATCACAGTCCCTTAATCATGCATACACAGCTATGCACCTGTGTCTTATTTAAAGGAATCAACAACCAATCAGAACCTCATATAATTTTAACTCTTGCATAGCTAAATTCTTACTTGCAGAAAGTGTACTGACATCTACTGTTTACAAAGATTATTACATATTACACAAATTATAAAAAGACACAATAAAAGTGCCTAAAAGAGCATATTTACATATCTGAAAAAAAATACTTTTCATAAATTTTTCATATTTTAATTAACAATAGAAAAACCTTATGGATTCCAGGAATTTTAAGTGCCGTTGATGTATCTAGAGGAAGACGGAAAAATCCAATTCCCTATTTAACCCTTTTGGGTACATGGCATCCAATTTATGGATCCAGAACACCTCTCTTTGTTTTAGAAGCCGTTTTCTACTTCCCCCTCCCCTAGGTACATCGACTTGATCTATAATTTGCCACCTAAGTTGATTGATTTGGTGGCCATATTCCACAAAATGACAGGCTACAGGATCTTTTTTATCTTTTTTTCTAATATTGGATTTGTGCTGATTTAATCTATTTCTCATTTTCTGGGTAGTTTCCTCGATATAAATTTTGGAGCATGGACATTTTATTATATAGACCACAAATGTGGATTCACAAGTGAAATACGATTTTAATTTAAATTTATGGACACTTCTGGGGTGGACGAATTCTTTACCTTTTATTACCGAATGGCAATTACCACATCCTAAACAAGGATAACAACCAATATTTTTCTCTCCTGTGAGCCATGATAGGTTTATTTTGTAGTGTCTTTATCTCTTTGTTACAATCCTGAATTATATGCCTTCTAATGATATGAGCAATTTTTTCGCTGTTAACACTATATTGGGATCCAGATATAAATTTTTCATCATCTGCCTGTTTGGCTAAATTTTTACCCCTTTTATGGCATATATTATAAGTTTCTTTGTTAATTAACACTTCAGGGTATTCTGTTTCCAGGAACATCTCCCCCATTTCAGTCAATCTGATTTGTTAAAGTTCATCCTCACTAACTAATCTGTCAACCCTAATTAATTCACTCCTTGGAAGTGAGTCCTTCAATCTTTTATTATGAAAACTGTCATACCTAAGAAGGGTATTATGATCCGTTTCTTTACGATATATGTCATATAGTGATGTCGCGTTCGCGTTCTCAGCGGCGGGCGAACATATGCGATGTTCGATCCGCCTCCTATTCATCATCATTGAGTAAACTTTGACCCTGTATCTCACAGTCTGCAGACACATTACAGCCAATCAGCAGCAGACACTCCCTCCCAGACCCTCCCAGCTCCTGGGCAGCAGCCATTTTAGATTAATTCTGATCCTGCATTGTTAGTGAGAGGAGGGAAAGTGTAGCTGCTGCTAATTTAATAGGGAAATCGATAGCTAGGCTAGTGTATTCAGTGTCCACTACAGTCCTGAAGGACTCATCTGATCTCTGCTGTAAGGACAGCACTCCAAAAAGCCCTTTTTAGGGCTACATCAGTCATTTTTTTTCTCTTTGTAATCTAATAGCAGTTGCCTGCCTGCCACTGCCAGCCTGTGTGTCAGGCTCACAGCATATACTGTGCCTACTTGCTCAGTGCCACCACTCATATCTGTTGTAACATTAGTGTAAATTTAAAAAAAAAAACTTTTACATCAGTCTGCTAGTGTAATCTAATTTCAGTTGCCAGGCCAGCCTGCCACTGCCAGCCTGTGTGTCAGGCTCACAGCATATACTGTGCCTACTTGCTCAGTGCCACCAGTCATATCTGGTGTAACATTAGTGTAAATTAAAAAAAAAAACTTTTACATCAGTCTGCTAGTGTAATCTAATTTCAGTTGCCAGGTCAGCCTGCCACTGCCAGACTGTGTGTCAGGCTCACAGCATATACTCTGCCTACTTGCTCAGTGCCACCACTCATATCTGGCTGGTGTAACAGTAGTGTAAATTTTTAAAAAAAACTTTTACATCAGTCTGCTAGTGTAATCTAATAGCAGTTACCTGCCTGCCACTGCCAGCCTGTGTGTCAGGCTCACAGCATATACTGTGCCTACTTGCTCAGTGCCACCACCAGTCATATCTGGTGTAACATTAGTGTAAATTAAAAAAAAAAACTTTTACATCAGTCTGCTAGTGTAATCTAATTTCAGTTGCCAGGCCAGCCTGCCACTGCCAGCCTGTGTGTCAGGCTCACAGCATATACTGTGCCTACTTGCTCAGTGCCACCACTCATATCTGGTGTAACATTAGTGTAAATTTAAAAAAAAAAAAACGTTTACATCAGTCTGCTAGTGTAATCTAATTTCAGTTGCCAGGCCAACCTACCACTGCCAGCCTGTGTGTCAGGCTCACAGCATATACTGTGCCTACTTGCTCAGTGCCACCACTCATATCTGGTGTAACAGTAGTGTAAATTTAAAAAGAAAAAACTTTTACATCAGTTTGCTAGTGTAATCTAATAGCAGTTGCCCGCCTGCCACTGCCAGCCTGTGTGTCAGGCTCACAGCATATACTGTGCCTACTTGCTCAGTGCCACCACCAGTCATATCTGGTGTAACAGTAGTGTAAATTTAAAAAAAAAACTTTTTTGACTGTGAAACATCAGTCTGCTAGTGTAATCTAATTGCAGTTGCCTGCCTGCCAGCGTGTGTGCCAGACCCACTTGCCCAGTGCCACACCACTCATATCTGGTGTAACAGTAGTGTAAATTTTGAAAAAAACTTTTACATCAGTCTGCTAGTGTAATCTAATTTCAGTTGCCAGGCCAGCCTGCCACTGCCAGCCTGTGTGTCAGGCTCACAGCATATACTGTGCCTACTTGCTCAGTGCCACCACTCATATCTGGTGTAACAGTAGTGTAAATTTAAAAAGAAAAAACTTTTACATCAGTTTGCTAGTGTAATCTAATAGCAGTTGCCCGCCTGCCACTGCCAGCCTGTGTGTCAGGCTTACAGCATATACTGTGCCTACTTGCTCAGTGCCACCACTCATATCTGGTGTAACATTAGTGTAAATTTAAAAAAAAAACTTTTACATCAGTCTGCTAGTGTAATCTAATTTCAGTTGCCAGGCCAGCCTGCCACTGCCAGCCTGTGTGTCAGGCTCACAGCATATACTGTGCCTACTTTCCCAGTGCCACCACTCATATTATCTTGTTTAATAGTAGTGTAAGTGTACATTTAAAAATAAAAAAACTATTTTGACTGTGAAACATCAGTCTGCTTTTTTGTGTCAGGCTCACAGCGTATACTGTGCCCACTGGTCCAGTGCCACCACTCATATTATCTTGTTTTATAGTAGTGTAAGTGTACATTTTGAAAATAAAAAAAATATTTTGACTCTCAAACATCAGTCTGCTTTTTTGTGTCAGACTCACAGTGTATACTGTGCCCACTTGCCCAGTGCCACCACTCATATTATCTTGTTTAATAGTAGTGTAAGTGTACATTTTAAAAATAAAAAAAATATTTTGACTGTGAAACATAAGTCTGCTTTTTGTGTCAGGCTCACAGCGTATACTGTGCCTACTTGTCCAGTGCCACCACTCACATTATCTTGTTTAATAGTAGTGTAAGTGTACATTTAAAAATAAAAAAACTATTTTGACTGTGAAACATCAGTCTGCTTTTTTGTGTCAGGCTCACAGCGTATACTGTGCCCACTGGTCCAGTGCCACCACTCATATTATCTTGTTTTATAGTAGTGTAAGTGTACATTTTAAAAATAAAAAAACTATTTTGACTGTGAAACATAAGTCTGCTTTTTTTGTGTCAGGCTCACAGCGTATACTGTGCCCACTTGTCCAGTGCCACCACTCATATTATCTTGTTTAATAGTAGTGTCAGTGTACATTTAAAAAAAAAAAAAACTATTTTGACTGTGAAACATCAGTCTGTTTTTTTGTGTCAGGCTCACAGCGTATACTGTGCCCACTCACAGTAGCTTGCACGCATTGTAGCACTAATTGAAAAAAAAATGACAGGCAGAGGCAGGCCAACCCGCAGGGGGCTTCGTGGTCGTGGTGCTGTGATTCCCTTTGGCCATAGAATAATGCCAAGTGTTAGGCCACGTACCATGAACACGAAAAGTTCTGATGAAATAGTTGACTTTATAACACAGGACACCCAATCTTCTACAGCTTCCGCTCGTAACCTTGACGCACCATCCTCCTCCTCTAGCTTAGCTTCAGGCACCTCTCAACTTACCACTCGCCCGCCTGCCGCCACCACCGACACTAGCACCACAGCCGCCTCACTTGATCTGTCAGAGGAGTTATGTACACCTCAGTGTGAAGAAATGAGTGATGCGCAACCGTCATTGACAGAGGATGTAGATAACTGTGATATATCTCAGTCAGGCAGCATTACAGACATGGACGACGCACGGTGTGATGATGATAATGATGTTGTACCCGCCTTTGCTTCCGTTGTTGAGTTGTCAGATACAAGTGAAGGGGTTGATGATGACGATGCGTCCGTGGATGTCATGTGGGCGCCCGGTAGAAGAGAAGAAGAACAGGTGGAAAGTTCAGATGGGGAGACAGAGAGGAGCAGGAGGAGGAGACGAGTTGGAAGCAGGGGGAGGTCGTTGCAAGGCGCTAGTGGCACAGTCAGACAGCATGCATCGGCACCCGGGGTCAGCCAGACAGCACGCCAATCAACGCATGCTGTTGCCACCACCAGAATGCCGTCATCGCAGAGCTCAGCAGTGTGGCAATTTTTTTATGTGTCTGCCTCTGACAACAGCAATGCCATTTGCAACCTGTTCTAAAAGAAACTGAGTCGTGGGAAGTCCAACACCCACCTAGGTACAACTGCTTTGCAAAGGCACATGATCTCACATCACAAACGCCTATGGGATGAACACATGAGGACAAGCAGCACACAAACTCAAAGCCACCATCCTCCTCCTGGTCCAGCATCTTCAGCCACGTCAACCACTGCTGTGCTCCTTGCCCCCTCTCAACCATCCGCCAATCCGTCTCTCTTCTGGAGCAGTTCCTGCTCATCTGCCCACAGTCAGGTGTCTGTCAAGGACATGTTTGAGCGTAAGAAGCCAATGTCACCAAGTCACCCCCTTGCCCGGCGTCTGACTGCTGGCTTGTCTGAACTGTTAGCCCACCAGCTTTTACCATACAAGCTGGTGGAGTCTGAGGCATTCAAAAACTTTGTAGCTATTGGGACACCGCAGTGGAAGGTACCCGGCCGAAATTTCCTTGCACAAAAGGCAATCCCCAACCTGTACTCGATTGTGCGAAAGGAAGTAATGGCATGTCTGGCAAACAGTGTTGGGGCAAGGGTCCATCTGACCACTGATAGCTGGTCTGCAAAGCATGGTCAGGGCAGGTATATCACCTACACTGCTCCACATCAACGGCATCCCCCCAGCTCCCCAGGTACTATTCCACATCCCGGATACGGCAGTATCACGCCGTCTTGGGGTTGACTTGCCTGAAAGCAGAGATTCACACCGCAGCAGCACTCCTGTCCTCCCTGAACGCACAGGTGGATCAGTGGCTGACTCCGCACCAACTGGAGATCGGCAAAGTGGTTTCTGACAACGGAAGTAATTTGGTGGCGGCATTGAAATTGGGCAAGTTGACACACGTGCCGTGCATGGAACATGTGTGTAATCTGATTGTACAACGCTTTGTGCATAAGTACCCAGGCTTACAGGACGTCCTGAAGCAGGCCAGGAAGGTGTGTGGCCATTTCAGGCGTTCCTACACGGCCATGGCGCACTTGTCAGATATCCAGCGGCGAAACAACCTGCCAGTGAGGCGCTTGATTTGCGACAGCCCGACACGTTGGAATTCAACACTCCTAATGTTCAACCACCTGCTCCAACAAGAAAAAGCTGTTAACGAGTATTTGTATGACCGGGGTGCTGGGACAGCCTCTGGGGAGCTGGGGATTTTTTTGCCACGTTACTGGACGCTCATGCGCAATGCCTGTAGGCTCATGCGTCCTTTTGAGGAGGTGACAAACCTAGTCAGTCGCACCGAAGGCACCATTAGCGACATCATACCATTTGTTTTCTTCCTGGAGCGTGCCCTGCGAAGAGTGCTGGATCAGGTCGTAGATGAGCGTGAAGAGGAAGAGTTGTGGTCTCCATCACCACCAGAAACAGCCTTATCAGCATTGCTTGCTGGACCAGCGGCAACGCAGGAAGAGGATTGTGAGGAAGAGGAGTCAGAGGAGGAATGTGGCTTTGAGGAGGAGGAGGAAGACCAAGCACAACAGGCATCCCAGGGTGCTCGTTGTTGTCACCTATCTGGTACCCGTGGTGTTGTACGTGGCTGGGGGGAAGAAGATACCTTCAGTGAGATCAGTGAGGATGAGGAACGGGACATGAGTAGCTCGGCATCCAACCTTGTGCAAATGGGGTCTTTCATGCTGTCATGCCTGTTGAGGGACACTTGTATAAAAAAGCTGAAGGAGAACGAACTGTACTGGGTGTCCACGCTACTAGACCCCCGGTATAAGCATAAAGTGACTGAAATGTTACCGAATTCCCGCAAGTCGGAAAGGATGGAGCAGTTCAAAAATAAATTAAAAAGTATGCTTTACACAGCGTATAAGGGTGATGTCACAGCACAACGGGAATCTAACAGGGGAAGAGATGAAAGTAATACTCCTCCTCCCACGACCACACCGGCAAGGACAGGACGCTTTCCAGATGTGTTGTTGATGGAGGACATGCGGACCTTTTTAACTCCTATGCATCGCCACAGCCCTTCGGGATCCAGCCTCAGAGAACGACTCAACCGACAGGTAGCAGACTACCTCGCATTAACTGCAGATCTCGACACTCTGAGGAGCGATGAAGCAGGTGTGCAGGCTTGACCTGTGGCCTGAGCTATCCCAATTTGCAATCGAACTTCTGGCCTGCCCCGCTTCAAGTGTCCTGTCAGAAAGGACCTTCAGTGCAGCAGGAGGTATTGTCACTGAGAGGAGAAGTCGCCTAGGTCAGAAAAGTCTTGATTATCTCACCTTTATTAAAATGAATGAGGGATGGATCCCGAAGGGACTGACATTGGGCGACACATTCAAGTAAAAAAGGCATGATGAGATGAGCTGCCTTGGGCTAAAAATGGTCCACACGCTGCTGTATTTTATATTCGAATGCCGGATGACTTGCGTGACTTATCCGCCAACAACTAGGGTTCAAGCCGCAATGTTTTAGGGCACTTTCTAACTGTCAAACAAACATCAATTTTTCTGGCCACTGCTACAGCAGCTGCTTCAACAATACCTAGTTTTTCAGGCATGTGTACATGCCTAATTTTTCTGGCCTCTGGTGCTGCACTGTGGCTTCAAAACCCAAACCAAAAAAAAAGGCACATAACAGGGATTAAACTTCTAAGAATAGTACTACATAACACACCACTCATATCTGGTGGCATGGTAGATTGCACACGCAGTGCCCCAAATTTGAAGTAAGAGGACCGACCAAGCATCTTTTTCCATCTCTCGGTTCCTAAAAATTATCTCTGTGTTCCTAAAAACGATGCCATACCTGTACTCGATTGTGCAAAAGGAAGTCATGGCATATGGGGTCTTTCATGCTGTCGTGCCTGTTGAGGGTCGAGGACCCTCGTATAAAAAGGCTGAAGGAGAACGACCTGTACTGGGTGTCCAAGCATCTTTTTCCATCTCCCGGTTCCTAAAATCCATGTCATATACACGTCCCCGATAGGGGACGTAACAGGGATTAAACTGATAAGAATAGTTCTAGTTAACACACCACTCCTATCTGGTGGCACAGTAGATTGCACGCGGTGCTCTGACAAAATGCAGAAGGACATTTGGCAGATGGACATTTGGCAGACGGACATTTGGCCGACAGGCAGAAAGCTAAGGAATGTTCCGATTTTGGCCGAGGGCAGATACACAGAGTGCTCTGTTCTAATCAGAGCCTCGGGCGCCGCAACTGCCTCTGGGAACCTTACCATGGGTCCCAGACCGCCCGTCTTGTAATTCTCTGTCTGGGAAATTATCTATCTATCAAATCTATCTATTTATCTAGCAAATCTATCTATCTATTGTATCTATCATCAAATGTATCTATTGCATCTATTGATCTATGGGGAGTTTGCGGTTGTATCAAAGGTTACTCTGTTATTGTCATATTTGAAGTATACTATATGTATCAGGTGAACCTTATAGGTGTGCGACTCATTACACATACATACTTTGTGGCAATAGGTTAATAATAGTATTCCCCACTCATTTAATTCCGAACTTAAGTTACACTATATATGGCGTAAATTAAGTATATGTCAGTGATTTAATATTAATCGTGACTATTAATAATTAGAAATTATTGGTTATAGATTTATAGGCTTCAAGTAATTTCTACAGTTTGTAGCAGTTGTTATACTTAGATTATATCTAGATTCCTGTCTATAGCGTTACTAGAGGGGTAATCACATATGAGCTGCAAACAGGCTTTATCCCCAGGAATTCCACCAGAGACGTAGCTTGTGCAAATATTTGCTATTCCTCAATATGTACGCTTATTCACTACCCATTCGGATGAGCCTAAGGTTTTTCAGCTGTAAACAAGTGTTCAGCACTAATTATCAGTTTACGATAAACATCGCAATTAATTTGCGCTATGATATTATAACTATATGGAATTGAATGAACCCCCTTGTGAGTCTAAAGCCGTAGAATATATAGTGGTTAATCATTCATTACCCATTAGGGAGAGCCTATACTTTATTCCCCTCTATAGTATGTTCAGTCTCTGTGATCAATTTGCAATAGAAATCGCTTATATGTTATACTTTAATATTACAACCATGCGGAATAAGAGGATGCTCCTCTATAAGTCACCTTAGTTAGTGCTGTTATAGGTTAGGTACCTGTATATTTGGCTCAAATGAGCGTTACCTTGTTCCCAGCACTGGGGAACCTATATTAATGGTTCAGCGTCCAGTCTCAGTTAGATATAGGGACCGCTGTAGTTAAACTAATACCCCATGTTTATAATTATTGTTGATATTTGACTGGAGGTAAATGCGAGCTAATAACTTGATGGAGTCTTACAGAGTTAAACTAAAAGGCATCTTAACTGCTGACGCGTTTCGCCCGCTAGGGCTTTCTCAAAGGCAGCGAGCCGCCGACATTGAACTTATTTAAAGCTCTGTACCCCGGAAGTCCCGCCTTTTTGTGAACATGATTGGATTCTGTCTTGTCAATCATTAAGGACACTTGGTTAAGGTGGTATATACTTGATAATTCTGATCAATATTTTATTGTGATCTTTACGTTATTGATCTTTACATTATTGATGTTAAAATATAACCCTTATGTTGTTGCTGTTAATTAAGATGAGCCTCATGGTTAGCTTGGACTATATATCATTATAAATTATATGTATTCTCCAAAAAAGAAAGAAGAAGAGGGAGGATGGGAATTTTCTTCTTACTAATAGCAATATATTTATGATCTTAATAGTATCCATTAATATGTTTTATATGTAATGAATATATTATGTATATAGCATTCTGGAAGATCAGTTAACTAAGATGTTATTGTCTTTTGAGTTGATAAATTATGCCATATAATCTAACAGTGTTTTAAGTACTCTTTATATGATGGTTAATCATATTTATGTACTAATTTCTAAGTGAGGGACTTTATTGTGATTCCTTCTCTAGAACGTGCCCTTGGGTCACAGGGTGTAAAGAGATATGTTATCCCACTCTATCAGAGTTCACTGCTCCTAGTTTGCTAGAGTTAATGGTCTCCCCTGTCTTCATTAGTTATTATTATTTAACTGATCATGGACATATATGTCCTATATTTAATTCAGGATCTAATTCTAGAACTCTACCGTGTCTATGGTTCCTAACTAATAGTGTAAGGAGTGTATTTTATTAATCTCCTCATTTCTAAACAAATTTCATGTAATGTAACAATTTAAATTGTGTTCTTATGTTAACTTTAATAAGGCTACTTGTCATAGTGATGATTTGATTAGAGCCTTGTTATTTCATAGTGGTCAACTCCATTTATTTGTCAACCTGTGTGAGATGTGCAAAAAACTAGTCTATAGTGAGTGAAAACAATATCAAGTTGATAGCCTGATGGTGAATAGCCCCCCCCCCAAAAAAAAAAGGGGGGAGGTGATTGTGTGGTCATTTCAATCCAATTTATTTCTATGAGTGAACTTATTTATGTTCTACCTTGATTGTCATTGTGTAAACAAAAACGTGCTCTAAATATTAATATAAAAGTGACTGGTTGTTCTAGATACATCCTCTATCTTAAAATGTCTCTAGTTCTGTATCTAAATCTTGTTATGGACTGATATCCTTTGTTCGTTGTCTCTTCCTCTGTTAAAATTGCTTTATTAGTTCAAAGAAAAACATAGTAGTTGTTCTGTTCGTTCATTCCATTAGGATGTACCGTATTTAGCTGGTATATCTATTTACTTTCAGTTTTAAGGAGGGCATCTTCCAAATCCCCTCCTCTGATGCCAAGGGATACCTTCTCAATCCCCCAGCATTCCAGTTCCTCTTTATTGGAGTGATGATGTCTCAGAAAGTGGGATGCTACACTTGAAATTGCTTTCCCCTTTTCCAGGTCCTTGGCTGCATTAGTAATATTTCTTAAATGCTCACTCAGTCTAATCCTGAGTTTACGGGTGGTCATTCCAATGTGTATTAATTTACATCTGCAGCATAAAGCATACACCACCCCTTCCGTGTTGCAGCTGATGTACCATTTAATTGAATGTTTGACTCCAAATCTATCTTCAATTTCAGATGTTCTTATGATATGATGGCAGATACTGCAATTGCCACATTTAAATGACCCAGGGTTAAATGCAGATTTGGTCCTTTTGATGTTTCAATGGCTGCTACTGATCATGTCTTTCAAGTTTTTAGTATGTCTATACCCTATAGCTGGTTTGTTCCCTAGTTTGGTTTTGAGGACCGGGTCCATCATAAGAATGTTCCAATGTTTCTTGATGATACTAACCACTATTGGTGTCTGACTATTATGTGTGAGGATCAATCTTGGAGTTTTGGTATCAATTTTGATCTTCGTACGTAATAGTTCTTTTCTATTTGTATGTAATGCTCTATATTTAGCCTTTTATGTACTCCGCTTACTGTAGCCTCGGTTAACTAATCTCTCTTCAAGCTCCATGGCTCTCTTTTCAAAAGTCTCTTTATCTGTACAGTTTCTCCTTTCTCTGAGAAATTCCCCAGTGGGTAGACCCCCGATTGTCCCTGGGGCATGGGAACTTGTGCTATATAGAAGGCTATTGATTGCTGTTTTCTTTCTATAGAGATCTGTTTTGATGTCTCCTTGATCATCCTTATAGATAGTTATGTCTAGAAAGTTGATTGCCTTCTGGCTAGCCTCATGAGTCAATTTTATATTTAAATCGTTATGATTTAAAATACTGAGAAATTACAATAGTAAGTCATGGGGTCCTTCCCAGATGAATAAAATATCATCTATATATCTCAGCCATATGGGGACCATGTTCGTATATCTGGTGTTGTTATCAGTAAATACATGTTCTGCCTCCCACCAGCCTAAAAATAGATTAGCATAGGTCGGGGCACATGCTGTCCCCATGGCTGTTCCATGAGTTTGTAAATAGAATTTGTTATCAAATATAAAAAAAGTTGTAATTTAGTATGAACCCTAATAACTTGAGTATAAAATTATTATGTTCAGCATCTTCTTCAGAATATCGTTCTAGGAAATACTCCACTGCCTTGATCCCCATGTTGTGGTCTATTGACGTATAGAGAGATTCCACGTCTGTGGTAACTAGCCAGGTTTCATTACTCAGATTTACTCCTTCAAGTCTTTGGAGTATCTGCATGATATCACGTATGAATGGCGGTAATTCCTGTACATATCCACAAAGTCTAAAGTCAACATATTGACTTGCCTTTTCTGTCAGATAGCCTATCCCTGATACGATAGACCTTCCAGACGGATTTTGTGAATCTTTATGAACTTTAGGTATTACGTAGAAGGTCGTTATTTTTGGATTGGGTACCATTAGGAACTTCTTTTCTTTTTCCGAAATTATTCCTTCCCGAAAAGCTTGATTAATCATATGATCAAATACTTTTAAATATCCGTCATAGGGTTATGTAGAAGTTTAGTGTAGCAGCTATGGTTTCTCAGTTGTTTATGTACCTCTTTAAGGTACATCTCAAGGGGCCATATCACAAAGTTGCCTCCTTTATCTGCATTACGTATCACTATTTCTTCTCTTTGTCTTAGGTCTTGGAGAGCTAACCTTTCCTTATATGTTAAGTTCTTATAGGTCGGGGATATTTGTAGTGCCGTGATGTCATTACATTGTTAACAATTCATGTACAATATTAATCCAGTTATGATATAGGTGGACTCGACGATACGTGGAATTTAGCGAACTATACTCAATATTATCTTAGAAAGCTATGTTATATTTATCTTTATTCAAGGCCATATTACCCAATCCACATAGCACTTATATATGTTTATTCGAAGAGGAGTGCTACAGAGTTAGTATTTTAATTATTAGTGTTAGTTTTGTTTTTATTTCACACTTTATTAAAAGTTAACTAATCCGGAACATTGCCGTCTTCAAGTCTAGGCAGAGAGTGCTAAGTGCATTCTTTCAGTGGATAGTCTGTTATCCACTATTTTGTGTTTATATATAGCTTAATGCACAGCACCAACCCACATAAACAAATATATTAATTGTTCCACAGCAAAATTACACCACGCTGTAACAGGGATAAAAGATATTAAACAATTTGTGGGGATTGCCACTTTGTTAGTGCCATTTTAACTTTTTGTGTTGGTAGAACTCATAATCTTGTTTACACGAATATGCTCGTCAATATGATCCCTTCTAATATCTTCCCCACTATTGATGTCAGACTAACTGGTCTTTAGCTTCCTGGATCATCCCTGCTTCCCTTTTTGAAGAGTGGCACCACATCAGCTTTGCGCCAATCCTGGGGTACCATGCCTGAGGATAACGAGTCTTGAAAAATTAAAAGTAGCGTTTTGTCTATAACAGTGCTAAGTTCCTTTAACACCATTGGGTGTATTCCATCTGGGCCTGGAGTTTTATTTACCTTAATATTATCCAGTTTTTTCCCCGATACCCTCTAAACATAACCCATTTAATGGTATGGACTTGCATGTTCTATTTTGTTCCAAAGTATCATCCAATGGCTCCTCGCTTGTGTATACTGAAGAAAAAAACTGGTTTAGTACCTCAGCCTTCTCCCTGTCATTATTTATCATGCTACCCTCCACGCATTTTAATTTACCTATATTGGCCTTCTTAGTTTTTTTTGCTATTTATGTACTTAAAGAACCTTTTAGGGTTAGACTTAGAATCCTTTGCAATTAATTTTTCATTTTCAATTTTGGCTAATTTGATTGCTTTTTTGCATGCTTTGTTACATTCCTTATATATTTGGAATGTTGAGTCTGTACTATTTTCTTTGAATAATTTAAATGCCCTACGTTTTTTCCTAATTTCTCTTAACACTTGTTATATCCTTTCTGCTGTACTATGTACAGGGGTGACTATATTGTTAAAGTATTCCCATATGTACTTGTTCTCTCATTTCTTCTGTTCTATGTACAGGAGTGTCTATAGTGTTACAGTATTACCATATGTACTTGTTCTCTCCTTTCTTCTGTTCTATGTACAGGAGTGTCTATATAGTTACAGTATTCCCATATGTACTTATTCTCTCCTTTCTTCTGTTCTATGTACAGGAGTGTCTATATTATTACAGCATTACCATATGTACTGATTCTCTCCTTTCTTCTGTACAGGAGTGTCTATAGTGCTATAGTATTACCCTATGTACTTGTTCTCTCCTTTCTTCTGTACTATGTACAGGAGTGTCTATATTGTTACAGTATTACCATATGTACTTGTTCTCTCCTTTCTTCTTTTTTGAGGCATGTTAAATCCTGAGAAGTAAATTTGAGCTGCAGCAGCTAAAACAATATATTGTTTATCTTTTTTTCCCTACACTTTTTGTGCACAATGTTAATGGATACAAGTTATGGGAGGGTGCCGGGGTTTTTTCCCTGCTTTGTTTGCCATGTGCTGCTGGCAGCCATTTTACTCACCTCTCTTGCTGACTCTGATGCATAGTGTGTGATGCTGCTCATTTCCTGCACTTCCTTTTATGGCCAGACTGGTGTACATCATCCGTGTGAGACAGGATGCAGTCTCAGAATTGTGATGTCATCACTTATTATTTAAAGGGCCTCTGTTCAGTATGCTTTGCCCTTGCGTTGTCTCAGACCTGTTTGTGAGAGCTCCTGTGTATTACCTGGCTGTCTGACGTCCCTCCTGGTTCCTGATCCCTGGCTTTTCCTGACTCTGCTGTTCTCCTTGTTCCCGATTCCGGCTCGTCTGACTACTCGCTTTGGCTCCTGACTCGGCTTGTCTGACTACCAGCTCTGGTTTTGATTCCTGGCTTGTTATTTGACTTGTGGACTTATTATTTTTTGCTATTAATAAAGGTGTGATTATTTTTGCACTTCTCGTCTCAGTCTGATTCCTGGCACCCTGACAGAGGGACAGAATTTTTATTTTTAAGATGTGGCACTTATATGTATCTAATAAGGAGTAGTAAATAGTGTGTTATATATTTAGTAGACGTGCATTAAATAGTTTTGTTTTAAAACAAATGCTGAATATGGCTGCAAATCTGTGGATTTTCACAGATGATTGTGTGTTGCACTTTCACAAGAAAAAATCCGGCTCTGAAAAGTGTTGAATGCCACTGGGGGTGTATATATTCAGCATTTGTTTTAAAGAGCACAGGTCTAATATACAGTATTATGCTTGCTTTTGCCACTCTCCCTAGAGACCAAAAAGTAAATTTTGTAACTTGCGTCCTTTAAAATGCTGCAGATCGCCTAAATCAGCTACATACTAAAAAAATATTGCTTACAGCAGTGTACAGATCATCTACAGTTAGCACTAACTGTCCACTATAATCACTCACCTCTTAGTGTTTCTACCTCCTAAGTATGGCTGCACGATTAATCGCGGATGCGATTTTAAAACCGCAAGAATATGCGATTTTTAGCCCCGCCCCATTTAACATCACCTATGACGTACAGAAGGGCCGCTGACTTGCCCGCCTTGCGACATTGAGCCGACTTACTGGGGAGCGCTGTGGCTGATGCAGGTTACAGGGAGGGGGGCCCGACTTACTGGGGTGGGTTGTGGCTGATGCGGGTTACAGGGAGGGGGTGCGATGTGGCTGATACGGGTTACAGGGAGGGGGGTGCGCTGAGAATTATGTGGGTTGGGGGCTGATGGTGGTTACAGGCGGTGCTTATGATGTTAAAGGGGGTGCTTATTGGGGTTTACAGTGGGAGCGGATGGGGCTTATAAAGGTTACAGAGGGGGCTTATGGGGGTTACAGGGGGTGCAGGGTTACAGTGAAAGCTGATGGGGCTTAAGGGGGTTACTGACTTGGAAATCATGATTAAATTGCAAAAAAACACAATTTATGCTTACCTGATAAATTTATTTCTCTTGTGGTGTATCCAGTCCATGGATCATCCATTACTTGTGGGATATTCTCATTCCCAACAGGAAGTTGCAAAAGGACACCCACAGCAGAGCTGTTATATAGCTCCTCCCCTAACTGCCATATCCAGTCATTCGACCGAAAACACGCAGAGAAAGGAGAAACCATAGGGTGCAGTGGTGACTGTAGCTTAAATGAAAAAATTACCTGCTTTAAATTGTCAGGGCGGGCCGTGGACTGGATACACCACAAGAGAAATAAATTTATCAGGTAAGCATAAATTGTGTTTCTCTTGTAAGGTGTATCCAGTCCACGGATCATCCATTACTTGTGGGATACCAATACCAAAGCTAAAGTACACGGATGAAGGGAGGGACAAGGCAGGTACTTAAACGTAAGGTACCACTGCCTGTAGATCCTTTCTCCCAAAAATAGCCTCCGAAGAAGCAAAAGTATCAAATTTGTAGAATTTGGAAAAAGTATGAAGCGAAGACCAAGTCGCTGCCTTGCAAATCTGTTCAACAGAAGCCTCATTTTTAAAGGCCCAAGTGGAAGCCACAGCTCTAGTAGAATGAGCTGTAATCCTTTCAGGAGGCTGCTGTCCAGCAGTCTCATAGGCTAAGCGGATTATGCTTCTTAGCCAAAAAGAAAGAGAGGTTGCCGAAGCCTTTTGACCTCTCCTCTGTCCAGAGTAGACAACAAACAAACTTTAAAGCACAAACCACGTCCAGATTGTAATAAAAACCCAGGTATGGTACACAGGACTACCTTATCCGTATGGAAGATCAGATAAGGAGAATCACATTGTAAAGCAGATAACTTGGAGACTCTACGAGCCGAGGAAATAGCTACCAGAAGATAAAAGTTTCATATCTATGGAATGAAGAGGTTCAAACTGAACTCCTTGAAGAACCTTAAGAACCAAATTTAAGCTCCATGGGGGAGCAACAGGTTTAAACACAGGCTTGATTCTAACCAAAGCCTGACAAAATGCCTGAACGTCTGGAACATCTGCCAGATGCTTGTGCAAAAGAATAGACAGAGCAGAAATCTGTCCTTTTAAGGAACTAGCTGACAATCCCTTTTTCCAAAACCATCTTGAAGAAAGGATAATATTCTGGGAATCCTGACCTTACTCCATGAGTAACCTTTGGATTCACACCAATAAAGATATTTACGCCATATCTTATGGTAAATTTTCCTGGTAACAGGCTTTCGTGCCTGTATTAAGGTATCAATGACTGACTCGGAGAAGCCACGCTTTGATAAAATCAAGCGTTCAATCTCCAGGCAGTCAGTCTCAGAGAAACTTAGATTTGGGATGGTTGAAAGGACCCTGAAGTAGAAGGTCCTGTCTCAGAGGCAGAGTCCATGGTGGAAAGGATGACATGGTCCACCAGATCTGCATACCAGGTCCTGCGTGGCCACGCAGGCCGCTATCAAAATCACTGATGCTCTCTCCTGCTTGACCTTGGCAATCAGTCCGAGGGAGCAGAGGAAACGGTGGAAACACATAAGCCAGGTTGAAAGACCAGGGCGCTGCTAGAGCATCTATCAGCGTCGCCTTGGGATCCCTGGACCTGGATCCGTAACAAGGAAGCTTGGTGTTCTGGCGAGACGCCATGAGATCCAGTTCTGGTTTGCCCCAATGATGAATCAATTGGGCAAACACCTCCGGATGGAGTTCCCACTCTCCCGGATGAAAAGTCTGACGACTTAGAAAATCCGCCTCCCAGTTCTCTACACCTGTGATATGGATAGCTGATAGGTGGCAAGAGTGAATTTCTGCCTAGTGAATTATCTTTGAGACTTCTAACATCGCTAGGGAACTTCTTGTTCCCCCTTGATGGTTGATGTAAGCCACAGTCGTGATGTTGTCCGACTGAAATCTGATGTACCTCAGAGTTGCTAACTGAGGCCAAGCCTGAAGAGCATTGAATATCGCTCTCAGTTCCAGAATATTTATTGGAAGGAGTGTCCCCTCCTGAGTCCATGATCCCTGAGCCTTCAGGGAGTTCCAGACTGCACCCCAACCTAGAAGGCTGGCATTGTTGTTACAATTGTCCAATCTGGCCTGCGAAAGGTCATACCTTTGGACAGATGGACCCGAGATAGCCACCAGAGAAGAGAATCCCTGGTCTCTTGATCTAGATTTAGTAGAGGGGACAAATCTGTGTAATCCCCGTTCCACTGACTGAGCATGCATAGTTGCAGCGGTCTCAGATGTAGTCGTGCAAACGGCACTATGTCCATTGCCGCTACCATTAAGCCGATTACTTCCATGCACTGAGCCACCGAAGGGCGCAGAATGGAATGAAGAACACGGCAGGAATTTAGAAGCTTTGATAACCTGGACTCCGTCAGGTAAATTTTCATTTCTACAGAATCTATCAGAGTCCCTAGGAAGGAAACTCTTGTGAGTGGGGATAGAGAACTCTTTTCCTCGTTCACTTTCCACCCATGCGATCTCAGAATTGCCAGTACTACGTCCGTATGAGACTTGGCAATTTGGAAGTTTGACGCCTGTATCAGGATGTCGTCTAAATAAGGGGCCACTGATATGCCCCCGCGGTCTTAGGACCGCCAGAAGCAACCCCAGAACCTTCGTAAAGATTCTTGGGGCTGTAGCTAATCCAAAGAGAAGGGCTACAAACTGGTAATGCCTGTCTAGAAAGGCAAACCTGAGAAACTGATGATGATCTTTGTGTATCGGAATGTGAAGATAAGCATCCTTTAAATCCACTGTAGTCATATATTGACCCTCCTGGATCATAGGTAGGATGGTACGAATAGTTTCCATCTTGAATGATGGAACTCTGAGGAATTTGTTTAAGATCTTTAGATCCAAAATTGGTCTGAAGGTTCCCTCTTTTTTGGGAACCACAAACAGATTTGAGTAAAAGCCCTGTCCCTGTTCCTCCTTTGGAACTGGATGGATCACTCCCATAACTAGGAGGTCTCGTACACAGTGTAAGAATGCCTCTCTCTTTATCTGGTTTGCAGATAATTGTGAAAGGTGAAATCTCCCTTTTGGGGGGGAAGCTTTGAAATCCAGAAGATATCCCTGGGATATAATTTCCAGCGCCCCGTTACCGGATAGGGGGCTGTTCCTTCATGTAGAGGCAGCAGCAGGCTTTTTGGCCTGCTTACCTTTGTTCCAGGTCTGGTTTGGTCTCCAGACCGTCTTGGACTGAGCAAAAGTTCCCTCTTGTTTTGCATTAGAGTTGATGCCGCACCTGCCTTGAAGTTTCTAAAGGCACGAAAATTAGACTGTTTGGCCCTTGATTTGGACCTGTCCTGAGGAAGGGCATGACCTTTTCCTCCAGTGATATCAGCAATAATCTCCTTCAAACCAGGCCCGAATAGGGTCTGCCCCTTGAAGGGAATGTTAAGTAGCTTAGATTTTGAAGTCACGTCAGCTGACCATGATTTAAGCCATAGCGCCCTGCGCGCCTGTATAGCAAAACCAGAATTCTTAGCCGTTAGTTTAGTCAAATGAACAATGGCATCAGAAACAAAAGAATTGGCTAGCTTAAGTGCCCTAAGCTTGCCAAGTATGTCATCCAATGGAGTCGCTACCTGTAAAGCCTCTTCCAGAGACTCAAACCAGAACGCCGCAGCAGCAGTGACAGGAGCAATGCATGCAAGGGGCTGTAGGATAAAACCTTGTTGAATAAACATTTTCTTAAGGTAACCTTCCAATTTCTTATCCATTGGATCTAAAAAAGCACAACTGTCCTCGACAGGGATAGTAGTACGCTTTACTAGAGTAGAAACTGCTCCCTCCACCTTAGGGACTGTCTGCCATAAGTCCCGTGTGTTGGCGTCTATTGGAAACATTTTTCTAAAAATAGGAGGGGGAGAGAACGGCACACCTGGTCTATCCCATTCCTTAGTAATATTTCTGTAAACCTTTTAGGTATTGGAAAAACATCAGTACACACCGGCACTGCATAGTATTTATCCAGTCTACACAATTTCTCTGGCACTGCAATTGTATCACAGTCATTCAGAGCAGCTAAAACCTCTTTGAGCAGCACGCGGAGGTGTTCAAGCTTAAATTTAAATGTAGAAATAACAGAATCAGGTATCCTACCCGAGTCAGAAACATCACACACAGACTGAAGCTCTCCTTCCTCAGCTTCTGCATATTGTGAGGCAGTATCAGACATGGTTCTTAAAGCGTCAGTATGCTCTGGCATTTCTTCAAAACCCCAGAGCTATCTCGCTTACCTCTAAATTCAGGTAGTCTGGCTAATACCGCTGACAGTGTATTATCCATGACTGCCGCCATGTCTTGTAAAGTAATCGCTATGGGCGCCCTAGATGTACTTGGCGCCATTTGAGCGTGAGTCCCTTGAGCGGGAGTCAAAGGATCTGACACGTGGGGAGAGTTAGTCGGCATAACTTCCCCCTTGTCAGATTCCTCTGGTGATAAATTTTTTTAAAGACAGAATATGATCTTTATTGCTTAAGTGAAATCAGTACATTTGGGTGCACATTCTAAGAGGGGGTTCCACCATGGCTATTAAACATAATGAACAAGGAGTTTCCTCTATGTCAGACATGTTTTACACAGACTAGCAATGAGATCAGCAAGCTTGGAAAACACTTTAAATGAAGTTAACAAGCAAATATAAAAAAAAAACGGTACTGTGCCTTTAAGAGAACAAATTTTGTCAGAATTTGAAAAACAGTGAAAAAAGGCAGTTACACAAACGAAATTTTTACAGTGTGTATAATAAGCTAACAGAGCATTGCACCCACTTGCAAATGGATGATTAACCCCTTAGTTAAAAAAACGGATCAAAAAATGTTTTTTTAACAGTCACAACAAACTGCCACAGCTCAGCTGTGGCCCTACCTTCCCCAATAAACGACTTTGGAAAGCCTTTGAGCCCTTTAGAGATGTCCTATAGCATTCAGGGGACTTGAGGAAAGCTGGATGTCTCAGTCTGTAATTTTAACTGCGCAAAAAAGCGCTAAAATAGGCCCCCTCCCACTCATACTACAACAGTGGAAGCCTCAGGAAAACTGTTTCTAGGCAAAATTTAAGCCAGCCATGTGGAAAAAAACTAGGCCCCAATAAAGTTTTATCACCAATGCATATATAAAAACAATTAAACATGCCAGCAAACATTTTATATTGCAATTTTATAAGGGTATTACCCCTGAGAGTAAGTATGATACCAGTCGCTATTAAATCACTGTATTCAGGCTTAACTTACATAATTCGGTATCAGCAGCATTTTCTAGCATTTCCAATTCTAGAAAAAATTGTAACTGCACATAACTCAGAGCAGAGTAAACTGCACGCCATTCTCCCACTGAAGTTACCTCTCTCCTCAGACATATGTGAGAACAGCAATGGATCTTAGTTACAACCTGCTAAGATCATAGAAAACTCAGATTCTTCTTCTATTTACTGCCTGGGGATAAAATAGTACAACTCCTGGTACTATTTAAAATAACAAACTTTTGAATGAAGATAAAAAACTAACTATATTTCACCACTCTCTCTTACTACCCTCCATGCGTGTTGAGAGTTGCAAGAGAATGACGGATATGGCAGTTAGGGGAGGAGCTATATAACCAGCTCTGCTGTGGGTGTCCTCTTGCAACTTCCTGTTGGGAATGAGAATATCCCACAAGTAATGGATGATCCGTGGACTGGATACACCTTACAAGAGAAAAACAAATTTCCCCCATATCGTTCAGCCCTACTTCTAAGTTAATGGACAGCAAAACGTACCTATGTCACAGACTTTATTGTAGATTTACACAAAACATATACCAAATTTATTGCAGGCTAAACCATAAAAACAAAACTTTCCAAATCACTTTTATTCTTGTACATTCTCTGAAGATTGTGCATACAAATCCACAAAGTTTGGTTACTAATTTGTTGTTTATTGCAAGTGGATGTGTGCCAATACCCCTTGTTTTGTTTAAGCATTTGGTCTCATTAGCTCCATTCCAAAAGATCGATCTTAAACTTTTTCGTAATTAGTGCTAAACCAAACTTTGTGGATTTGTATTTAAAAAAGGGAGGCTGACCATCTTCCCAAAGGTTAAAGCACACCACTCAGGCGCACTCATGACCGTGTAATGGAGTTGTGTATATAAAGCCAGAGAGTCTCATTCTATTATAAAGAGAAAAAGTAGGAATGTTCAGCCCCCATAAAAGTGAAGTGCCTGTAGTGTTGGGACACCTTGTAAGTTAGTGACTGACTAAGCAAAATATGGCCATATTGTGTGACTAAGATCAAGAATTTTTTTTTTTTTTTTAAAGTAATTTTATTGAGGTAAAATGGCAAACAAAAATTCAATTTCTAAAAGAAAATCATGGCAACATGCCCATTTGACATACATCAAGATTTATATTTTGGGTCCAAACAAAACATGTCCTGCACAGCTGTAGAATTTAAGTATATCGTAAGCAAAAGGCGCCTTGGCTAGCCATGTATATTACCCCCATTTTATCAAAGTACATTCTCAGGAGGACAAATAAACACAAAGTAAAACGACTAACATAGATAAGCCTAATTACAATGACCAAATCATAACCTATGCAGGCTTGTTTTTGTCCTTGATATAGTCCCACAAACTTTATAATACCTACAATTTCTATGCATGAACCTCCCAACCCAAAAGAGGTTTCTCCAAAGCCGTCCACAGCTGTGCGCAAAACATAGGAGGGATATATATGTGGTAGAGAGAAGGGCCAGAGACTCCCAACTTCTGCCGGGAATTGCGGAGGGTTTATGGGGGGGGTACATAGGTAAGGTCGCTGCAGATGTTGTCGGAGCAGACACCTGCTTCTAAGTTGTAGTGGACTTGTTTTGGACCTCTAGGTTAAGGAAAACTCTGCAGTGACATTTAACATATGATAGGGATTCAATAGCTACACAATAAGCTGCACTCAACTTACCTCCTCTCTGAGTAGACTAAAGCCCCTTTCGGCTATTTCCTTTTAGCTTTTTAACTGAACATCGGTAGGAGGTTTATGTGGCAATCTATGAAAATATGTAGTTATAAGCAGCCTAGACTCCCTTATATACAACCTATCCCCTGTCCCAATCGAACAACGTCCGCAGCATTATAAAATAGCCAAATACCTCTAAAAGTTGTGGGGGGGAGGGAGGTGGGGTGGAGGAAAGAAAGTGAAAAAAAGGGGGGAAAGGAGGGAGAGGGAAGGGAGGGGGGAGAGGGAAGGGAGGAGGAGAGGGAAGAGGGGGGGAGAGGGAAGGGAGAGGGAAGGGGGGGAGGGGGGGGGGAGGGCGAGAGCTTAAGCAGTGTCCCCTGCTGTTATGCGCATGTAGCGACTGGCGAGCGTTTCACATAAAAAAGTCATATGGTGCCCCAAGGCTGAACCCCACTCAACTTGAAAAAGGTCTAAGCACTTCCCCACCTCCTTTTAATATTTTGGGCCTCTATCTGACCTTAGGCATCTACTTTATAGAGTATAGGGTTCAATTAATTTCGGCATCCTAAATATATTTAGGACCCATGAATACACCGTAGGGCAGTACCTTGACCAAGCATACATTTTAAAGCTGTAACGATAATTGTAACAATAAAATGAACGAGCATGTATATTGTGCCATTTGACACTATTAGCAGGTTAATGTAGCATTGTATGTTAACATAAGAACAGTCAATCAATCAAAATTGCAAATAAAAGCTTCCACCCCCTGGCAAGCAACCCCCTATTTCAGCAGCCCTGACCCCTAATGGAGAACCACAGCCTCATATAATATCAGTAGTATGCTGTATCAATAAGGGGGAAAAGCATGACAGATCACCCTATCTCCGGCCGCTGACAGAGCGAATCTGTATATAGAAATAAGTGTACCCTGGGGGGGAGGCATGCACCTATAGTGTAAACTATTAAGCTCTCCCTGCTGAGCCAATATTCAAACTAAGCGCTCCATCTTCCCAACTAAAGGAAAGAGGGCTCCAAAGCAATAAATGGGGACTGTATTTATAATGAGGAATGCCTAATTAGAACAAATGTTTGGAAAGCCTTCACATCAGCATGACGTCTAGGCAGCAATACTGCTACCCCTCCTGCTAAGTGCAAAGGTATGCGCCCAGATATCAAAAACGAGCATCAGGCTTTTGGGACTTCATAACATATCACATTATATATGGCAAGAGGTAACACCATCATGCTAACAAGCAAACAGTCTTGTGAAGGAATGGTGGCTGAAACTCAGTCCTATGGACACAGTCCCAAGCTTCAACCAGTTCCCTGTCTGCACTTCACAGAAAGTATTTTTTGCCAAACTAAGCAATTAGCTGCAGCAGAATCTAATCCATATTTCAGACAGGCCCATATTCTATAAACTTAAAATGTCTTATGTACATGAGAGAACAGACCAGTCAGTAAACTGAAGGTGGGTACTTGGCGTCATTAGTGTTCTTAGGTATGTGCCCATCTCTGAGCCCCTCAACCAAGAGAGACGGCCTCACCCACTAACCAACACCGACCCTGAAGAATCTGTAGAGTCCCAGTTCATTCGTCGTTGCCTTTAGGAGATCTAGGATGATGTAACTGCCATTTGGGCCTGCACCCCATTCTGAGTGTCTCCGCACGATCAAGTGGGGCTGACTACCCACATCCAGCAGTAGTAGCACAACACGGCAAGCACTTAGCTCCTGCCTGCACAGGGATCGCTGCAGCGTGGCAACATCTCCAAGCTTGAAAGGCACCACCTCTTCCAATGCCACCCGGACACCAAGCCGCCGCATCCCGGCACTTGGGGTAAGTTTGTCACTGCTACTATAATCCGGCGATGCAGCAGTCTGTTCCGTTCCTGCAATGGCCACCATTAGAGGGCTGGGAAGGCTGACTGCCTGCGACTTCTCTTCTAATGCCTTGGAGCTGCGGGAAACAGACCAGAAAGCCCCTTCAGTACCGCTGTTCAATGGTAGCTTATGCTCCTCCGTGGCACTTCTTGTACACCCAGAGCTAGCAGGAAAATCAGCAACTTCCGATGGCGGTTTCACCAGATCTTGCAGCGCTTTGCCCAGCTCTTTTTGAGTGCTGCTTCTAGATATTGTTGGCTTGTTAGTTTTACCTGCCGGAGTAATACAAGGTCTTGCCATGTTACGCAGGTTCTCAACTTTGGTATCCCATACTCTAGATACTGTCTCAAAATGCGAGTATAGGAGGGTTTCAAGTTCCAACAAAGTAATATAAGTCGCGGTCGCCATGATGAGATGGAACTAGGGATTGCAGAAAGTGCTTCTTAATCTTGGTCGGCTCCCTTCCAGAAGGCCAATGTCTCTCCAGTCTCCAGGGGGGTTATGTGTCCCGAAAAAAGAGTAACTTTAGTGCCTAAATTCGACTTTTATAGTTTATAATACACGGAGCTCACACATAGTACGTCTGTTTGATATGGCAGCTAGCTCCGCCCCCAAGATCAGAATTTTAATATAAAAAGCATAGATGTTTTGTGCAGGCAATTTTTTGCAGCATTTAAAAATGCTGCCATCTGTAAATAAAATAGTATTAGCACCCCCTATATATTCCAGCCATGTGTAGTGTTGGTGCTACATTATCAAGAAGAGATCATAAATAAACTTTACAAGGAGTTTTGTTTATTACCTGATCGAAATACCACAATGTTTTTTTTTTGGATATATGCAAACCTTTTTGGGCTTATTTTATGTAATATAATTTAGCTTGTTAATAACATTTTCACACCCACATCTTATGTCTAGCCTGCAATAAATTGGTATATGTTTTGTGTACATCTACAATAAAGTCTGTGACATAGGTACTTTTGCTGTCCACTATTCTATAGGGACCACTTTTATCATAAAAATAGAAGTACTAGTTTAGAAGGAATGATTAAAGGGACAGTAAAATAAAAAAAATAATATATATATATATATATATATATATATATATATATATATATATATATATATGACATTCATAATTCGGATAGAGCATGAAACCGCTTTCCAATTTTTTTTTCTATGATCAAATTTGCTCCTTTCACTTAGCATCCACTTATAGTAAACCTAGATAGGCTCAAGGGAGTTCAAAAGCATGCATCTGTATAGCAGCAGTGTATAACATTACCTGTGCTCACTCCTAAGCAACTATAAGCCTACCTAGGCTAAGTGAACAAAGGAAATATGATAATAGAAAAAAATAGAAAGTTTTTAAAATTGCATGAAAGTAAGAGACATAAGCCATTTTTAAAAATAATTTAAAAAACTACATTGCCAGAAATCAGAAAATATATATATATATATATATATATATATATATATATATATATATATATATTTATATTATAAGCATTTTAAAGATATAAATGTGCTCCTACACATGTCAAGCTATCACTGTGCAGCATGTAGAAGGGATAGGGATCTAAATTCTACGGAATGCACTCCAAGCTCTCTTTTCAGAAAAAGCAGGCAAAATACGTAAATAATGAAAGTTCATACTATGTACAGTTAAAGATTTTATGCGGAAGTACATTTTTAGTTTGACGCACCTTTAACAAGATATATATATATATATATATATAAATAAAATGATATATAATTTAAAATGTTCTAGATCTTTTAGCATTGAAATAATTAATTACAGTTGGAGGTGCCACATAAACCTTGATAAGAGAATACATTTTTCAATCAAATAATTTATTGTATATACATCCCCCTATTAAAATAAAAAAATACTCTGGAAGTGTCAAAATAACTTTCAGTAGATCTGTAATTTATTTTAAGTAACACAGCTGTACAATCTTCATACATACAGGAGGAAATGCACATTTGTTATACAATGGCATTTGGCTGCATTTCCAATTATAATACATCAAGTGCAATTCCATTGAAAATGTACATTTATACAAATTAGGATTGCTTCACTGTTATCTGTGACATTATAAAGCTTGATTTGTGTGAAACTAAACCACCGTCTGGTTTGATAAAAAAATGTAACCAATTATTTTAAAATGGCCTTGTTGGGATACTAGGCCAGTACACAGTATAAAATATTTTCATGAAAATGTAACCCATTGCATTCAATTTAAAATATAATATTTTAGTCTTAAGTGCACCGGTCTGTGTTTTACACTACTGTACTAGTAGTGAGGAGCATGGATCACCCTCTTCATCAATCCATTTCATCTCATAATGAAAGGTCAAAGGAAAGAATTTGTAGGGCTCTTATGGTCAAATTAAATAATTTCATTAACTGTTTCCAAACAGTTAGGAAATTGAACATACATCAAACAAAACAACAATTTGCAATAACATCTGGTTGGATATAGTGCTTTCTGCACCACAATTTTGAAGAGTCTTAATAGGTCCACAAAAAACATAGCTTGGGTGTTTGTTTTCATAAGGCAATTACCTTTAACACTTAGATCAGCAAGACTTTCAGGCCACTCTTAAAAAGAGAAGACATTTGGTTCAAAGGCAATTTCCTTTATACTACTAATGATAGCAGGAAAAAGTGCTGTTATTGCTGTTACTATAACACAAATGGGTTGCCCCTAGCTTTATTAAAAACAACCAACAAACTCCCCCCCCCACACAATTTTTGCAATCCTTTCACCTTCAGAATGTGATCTAACCAATAAATACAATTCTTTATTTTTTTTATGCCTTTCCTGGGCTTTGCCTCTGGACTACCTATTGTAAGCCCTCTCTTTTTTAGACTTCTCAAGTGCCTTCCCCATGGTTTTTTCATTTTCTCCTCTACATTCAGGACAGTACCATTTTCCCTTAGGTTTATGATTAAGTCCTACACAAGAAAAGTGAAACCATTCAATTGGGCACTCTTCATTATCGCAGCCAATCATTTCACCATAGGAAACTTGATTGCACAAGCAGTAGGTTGGCTCGTTGGGGTCGATGGGAAGATCTGCAGGTGAAGCCTCTCTTTCAGCTTTAGCTTTGGATCTCTTTTTCTTCTTTGATGTTTTTGCTTTCTTCTCCTTGGGTGTTCCTGAGCTAAGGTCATCATGGTCATGATTGAGGGTCGCATTTTCCCTGTTCTCATTATTTCTCTGCCTCCTTGACCTCTTATTGCTGGTCTTTTCAGTCTGAGAGATTGCCTCACTTTTGGATTTTTCCTGGTTATTCTTACTGCTATTGCTTGTGCTGTCATTTAAGTCTTGACAAGTTTCAAACAGTTCCACATGACTATCCACTTGCCTTGTCCTGTTTTCAACCAACTCCACCATTTGGCTAACTATTTGGATCTTCTCATCACCCAGCTCTTGACTCCGAATGAGAGCTCTTTGTATGAATTGCAGCAGTCGCCTCTTTTGTATTGCATCTGATTCACGTTTGAACTTTTCATAATAGTCATCCAGTTCTTTCAAAATCTCTGTAATAATAAGAAAAGTATTTAGTTAGAAAGAGAGTTATGGACTAGAAACATGCAAATTATGGTTGAAAACCTAAATTTTAAAGAGCACTTACAACAACACTGTAAGTAGTGTATTGGGCTACCATCTCTAATGTAATACATGCAAAGCTATTGCTAAGGGAAGTATCTTGTAATGATCAAGATGAAAGCACAGAAAAATATTTAAAAAAAAAACTGTGGTAACTAATCTTTTTTGTTAAAGGGACATTAAAGTAAAAAATAAAACATTTATGATTCAGATAGAACATGCATTTAAAATAAATGCAAAAAAAACAAAAACATTCCAATTGACTTTTATTCTTGCACATGCCTTGTAGGAGCTAGTGTCTCTGAAGATTGTGCATACAAATCCACAAAGTTTGGTTAATAATTTGTTGTTTATTTGCAAGTGGATGTGCGCAAATACCCCTTGTTTTGTTTAACTATTTGGTCTCATTAGCTCCATTTCCAAAGATGGATTTAAACATTTTGTAATTTGTGCTAAACCAAACTTTGTGGATTTGTATTTAAAAAAAAGGGAGGCTGACCATCTTCCAAAGGTTAAAGCACCCCACCCAAGCTCAGGCACACTCATGACCGTGTAATGGAGTTGTGTATATAAAGCCAGAGAGTCTCATTCTATTATAAAGAGAAAAAGTAGGAATGGTTCAGCCCATAAAGGTAAAGTGCTGGGACACCTTCTAAGTTGGTGACTGACTAAGCAAAATATGGCCATATTGTGTGACTAAGATCACAATTTTAATATAAAAAGCATAGATGTTTTGTGCAGCATTTAAAAATGTGCTTTTTATTTGCAAATAGATTGGTGCCAATACCTGATGTTTTGTGCAACTATTTGGTCTCATTGGAAGCACCTTCCAAACATTTTAATCACTTGACCAAATATTGCAAGGAGTGGGGCACCGATCAGTGGTTTAGTAAAGGCCCCTTAAAATCACTAGTGGTGGCCCTGGTTGTGATTATTTTTTTTTGTAAATTAAATTCCATTAATCCATTCACAATGTTATGCTCTCCCAAAGTTCTCTGTCAGATTATTTTGGAAAATGTTTCTATCTTGAAGATATCACATATTATTGGTTTTGTAGTTCTCAAAACTGGGAATCTGTGTCTATAGAAATAACAAGCCCCTTCACAGCAAAATGTTATAAAATTAACATACCGAGTTGATAAATAGACCTTAAAAGGGTCATAAGCATGAAAGATAACTTTTGGGTTTCAGATAGAGCATACGCTTTTCAGATTTACTTCTATTATCAGATTTGCTTCATTTTCTTGGAATCATTTGTTGACGGAGAGCAATGCTCTACTTGGGCCTAGCTGAATACATTGGGTAAGACAGTGACAAGCAGCTAGCTCACAATAATGCATTGCGTCCGAGCCTACCTATGTATGCTTTTAAACAATGTATACCAAGTGAACAAAGCAAATTAGATAAGGGAAGACAAATGGAAAATTGTTAAAAAAAATTGCAAATTCTTTCTGAACCATGAAAGTTGAATTCTGACTTTACTGTCCCTTTAATGCCATTGCTCCCCTGAAAATGCACACTGAATCAACCAATACTAAGTTTCAAGAAGCTCACTGAATAGAGGATTATTTGGAGTGGAATAGATCTGCACAAGGACCTAAGTCCCCCTAATTTTAAATGTTGAGATAGAGATTATAGAGATTATATTATATTATATATATATATATATATATATATATATATATATATATATATATATATATATATATATATATATATATATATATATATATATATATACACACACACATACATACATATACACACACATATATATATATATTGGCTGATGGTTGTCACATAATACAGGGGGCAGGAAAAAAATGGAATAGCTTTGAAATGTGTCAGGGGAAAATCTACTACACATATGAAGACTAAGCATTACTACATTGTCTTTTTCTTATGCATTTAATGATTATGCAATTTTTACTGTATTTAAGTTCCCTCCATTATTGAAAGGATTATACTAACTTGATCATGTTAGTCCATCAAAGATCTTAAACCTCAAAATGCTGATCAGAGCTGTGGCACTGGGTCAGTACATAAAGGGGACTGCTAGCACATAGACAATGCTTTCATTGAGTTATGCGGTTATATTTTCAGTAACTTCGGAAGAAAGTGGCCATAAACGGTACAAAAAATGCAAAATTATTCTTTCATGATTTAGAGACAGTTCATGGCATTTTAAAAACAACTTTTCAATTTACTTTCTGCCCCAGGGCTTAAGTAGGTATGCTTTTCAACAAAGAATAACAAGAGAACTTACCAAATTAGATAACAGGTAAATTTGCTTTCTGTACCAAAAATATGAAAGTTTCATTCTGACTTTACTGGCCCTTTAATACTCTTGTGTTTCCTTATAGAAAATTATTGTAACCGTCTCATTACAGAGTTTCCATCATAAGTTTGATTTATTTTTTTTTAACACTTGTATCCCCTGTACTGCAATAATAATTTACACAGAAACTGGTATTCAATGAATAATTGCCAAATTTTCAAAATGCTATCATAACTTTGAGATTCTGTATGCATGTTTAGCAGCCATACTTCGCTTTCTCCCTTTTCTTCTTTAATTTCTGATACGCAACACTGAGCAACATGAGTAAAAGGACAGCCTGACCTGGTAAGGGAACGACCAAGGAGTTAAAGAGACATAAAAGGTACAAAATAAAATGCTCTGAAAGCATTTTGTTATTGCACTATATATACAGGGAGTGCAGAATTATTAGGCAAATGAGTATTTTGACCACATCATCCTCTTTATGCATGTTGTCTTACTCCAAGCTGTATAGGCTCGAAAGCCTACTACCAATTAAGCATATAAGGTGATGTGCATCTCTGTAATGAGAAGGGGTGTGGTCTAATGACATCAACACCCTATATCAGGTGTGCATAATTATTAGGCAACTTCCTTTCCTTTGGCAAAATGGGTCAAAAGAAGGACTTGACAGGCTCAGAAAAGTCAAAAATAGTGAGATATCTTGCAGAGGGATGCAGCACTCTTAAAATTGCAAAGCTTCTGAAGCGTGATCATCGAAAAATCAATCGTTTCATTCAAAATAGTCAACAGGGTCGCAAGAAGCGTGTGGAAAAACCAAGGCGCAAAATAACTGCCCATGAACTGAGAAAAGTCAAGCGTGCAGCTGCCAAGATGCCACATTTCAGAGCTGCAACATCACTGGAGTGCCCAAAAGCACAAGGTGTGCAATACTCAGAGACATGGCCAAGGTAAGAAAGGCTGAAAGACGACCACCACTGAACAAGACACACAAGCTGAAACGTCAAGACTGGGCCAAGAAATATCTCAAGACTGATTTTTTCTAAGGTTTTATGGACTGATGAAATGAGAGTGAGTCTTGATGGGCCAGATGGATGGGCCCGTGGCTGGATTGGTAAAGGGCAGAGAGCTCCAGTCCGACTCAGACCCTTCTGTCAGGACTGAAAGAGTTAACTGTGTTTAGCTTTAAGAATCTAATTTCTAAAGACAGGTTTTCTGGCCTCAGCTATTGTGTGCTATAATTACATTTAAGTAATAAACAGGCCATTGTTTAATCACCCTCAGAGAACAGACGCTAGGTGATAAGACAAGCCAAATGTGTTTAAGTTGTTATCTGCCTAAGTAAAGTATTTAAGTAATATAATTCTATTGTATCATGTCAAGGACGCTTCTCCCTTTTATCTAATGTACAACATTCTTTCAACCCCCATCTGAGGGGGGGTCAAAAACCTGTATAAATCTGTGTGCTGCCTTCAAATAAAGTGTCATTCTGTTTTAAACCTGAAACTGGCTGGGTTGTGAATTGCTGATTGTCTATGCAGGACATTGTTCATCTGGGGTTAACCCTTGGTACACAGTTGGTACCGTAACATTGGTGGCAGGCGACGGGAGAATCCTTATCGCCCAGAAGAGCAACTACACAAGCCAGTAACCTCAGGAAGAGGGGGATTATTACAATACTGACTAAGATGGAAAGAGTACCAGGGACAGAAGGAACCAATGGGCCCAGCATAGCAGACAGAACCCCTGAAGAAGCAAGTTTTGACCGGGCTGTCAAAATAAGACTGGCATATTATGGCCCCAACCCATCTGCGGAAATTATCGACCGGGTCATAGCAGCTGTGGAGGCCAACCTACTTCGCCAAAGCGGCGCTGCAGCAAACCCAGTGGAAAAGAGAAAAGTAAATTTTGCAGCTTTTAAAAACTTCCTGGAAACAGAAGGAGAGATTGATGGGTACCTTGCGGATTTTGAGAGGCAATGTGCACTACACAAGGTACCCGCAGAGGACTGGGTCATGATATTATCCGGAAAATTATCCGGCCGGGCCAGTGAGGCTTTTCGGGCCATTCCAGATGAGGAAGTCGGGGATTATAATACTGTAAAAGAGGCTCTGCTCTCCAGGTATGCGGTTACACCGGAGGCATACCGGAGGCGGTTCAGAGACACTGTTAAATTGGCTGGTGATTCCTACCTTGAGTGGGCATGTAAGGTGCACCGCACAGCAGCTCACTGGATAGCGGGGTGCCAAGCCGTATCTGGGGAAGAGGTGCTGCAGCTATTCCTGTTGGAACATTGCTTCGACAAGTTACCCGCAGGAGTTCGAGAGTGGGTTCGGGACCGTAAACCCTCCACCCTGCATGAAGCGGCTCGCTTGGCAGATGAGTATACGGATGCCCGCAAACTGGACACTGCTACCACTAAGCCCCCTGCCAGAGTGGAGTACAGACCCCCAGTCACCCCAGCACCTGCCAGTTACCAACCCCCAGCACACCGCTATACCACACGGTCTCGGGCCACGAACTACCCTCAGAGAGCCTGGTTCAATTCGCGGGGCTACTCACAACCTATTCGGTGCTTTGGATGTAAGCAACTAGGGCACAAAAGACCAGAGTGTCCCCTAAACGCAGCGAACCAAGCACAGTCCTGGAGAAGACCCGCCGGCAGAATCCCACGTAACCCTCAGCCTGCGGCCCGCTACGTAGAGGCGCAAGAATGCTGGGGCATCCTACATGAGGCAGACCTTGTGCAAGCTGCCCACCGGAATAACCGGCAACTGGTTAAAGTGAATGGGAAGAAGGTCAGTGGTCTACGGGATACTGGTGCTACCATGACCTTGCTTCAAAAGAACTTGGTGTCTGAGAAACAGTACACTGGAGACACTGTGGCTGTGAGGGTAGCAGGGGGCGATGTGTTCAGCCTACCTGTTGCCAGGGTACATTTGGATTGGGGAGTGGGCGCTAGACCTGTGAATGTGGGGGTCAAGAAGGACTTACCTGCTGATGTTCTTCTTGGAAATGACTTGGCCCCCCTTGTTTCTGCCTACGCTCCTATGGGTCCCGCTGATGTTAACCCTGTGACTACCCGTGCCCAGATCCGTGCAGCAGAGACTGACCCACCTGCTGCTAAGCCCCAGGACGCTGAGCTCAGTAAATCTCTATCCGCTATTGATACGTGGAAGTCCCGTTACAATGCGCTGATGAAGGAGAAGAGTCACGTAGAGGATGAAATGGTCACGTTAACTAATCATGTAACAGTGCTAGCAGGAGAGAAGAGGAGTGCAGAGGAAAAAGCACGTTTAGAACAGGAATCTCTGCTAGACAGGCTGCACCGACAGACTGCAGAAAACACCAGCTTGAGAGTGGAACATGAAACATTAAAGACAAACTTAGTGACACTTGAGGAGAAGCTGACGCTGGCTCATAGTGAGGTGCAGCAACTCAAGGGCACCCTATGTCAGTATGAAGGGATTGTGGATACCTATAAAGAGCAGGTACAAAAACCACGTAAAGAAGCTGATGATATTTTGAAGGACTGTTTAGCCCTAGTCGGGGCACTGAAGAGGTTGAACCCTTATTTATACAGACAGGGATTCTCTCTCATAACGGGAATACAGATGGATTGTCCCAGCAAACTGACATGCCTACCACCTCCTAGTCCGGTCATCCCCAGGTTGACCCGCAAAAGGGTCAAGCCGGGTCTGCCGGAGTGTTCCACAAGGGGGGAGCTATGTGACAGACCCTTCTGTCAGGACTGAAAGAGTTAACTGTGTTTAGCTTTAAGAATCTAATTTCTAAAGACAGGTTTTCTGGCCTCAGCTATTGTGTGCTATAATTACATTTAAGTAATAAACAGGCCATTGTTTAATCACCCTCAGAGAACAGACGCTAGGTGATAAGACAAGCCAAATGTGTTTAAGTTGTTATCTGCCTAAGTAAAGTATTTAAGTAATATAATTCTATTGTATCATGTCAAGGACGCTTCTCCCTTTTATCTAATGTACAACATTCTTTCAACCCCCATCTGAGGGGGGGTCAAAAACCTGTATAAATCTGTGTGCTGCCTTCAAATAAAGTGTCATTCTGTTTTAAACCTGAAACTGGCTGGGTTGTGAATTGCTGATTGTCTATGCAGGACATTGTTCATCTGGGGTTAACCCTTGGTACACAGTTGGTACCGTAACATATATATATACACACACATACATACATATACACACACATATATATATATATTGGCTGATGGTTGTCACATAATACAGGGGGCAGGAAAAAAATGGAATAGCTTTGAAATGTGTCAGGGGAAAATCTACTACACATATGAAGACTAAGCATTACTACATTGTCTTTTTCTTATGCATTTAATGATTATGCAATTTTTACTGTATTTAAGTTCCCTCCATTATTGAAAGGATTATACTAACTTGATCATGTTAGTCCATCAAAGATCTTAAACCTCAAAATGCTGATCAGAGCTGTGGCACTGGGTCAGTACATAAAGGGGACTGCTAGCACATAGACAATGCTTTCATTGAGTTATGCGGTTATATTTTCAGTAACTTCGGAAGAAAGTGGCCATAAACGGTACAAAAAATGCAAAATTATTCTTTCATGATTTAGAGACAGTTCATGGCATTTTAAAAACAACTTTTCAATTTACTTTCTGCCCCAGGGCTTAAGTAGGTATGCTTTTCAACAAAGAATAACAAGAGAACTTACCAAATTAGATAACAGGTAAATTTGCTTTCTGTACCAAAAATATGAAAGTTTCATTCTGACTTTACTGGCCCTTTAATACTCTTGTGTTTCCTTATAGAAAATTATTGTAACCGTCTCATTACAGAGTTTCCATCATAAGTTTGATTTTTTTTTTTTAACACTTGTATCCCCTGTACTGCAATAATAATTTACACAGAAACTGGTATTCAATGAATAATTGCCAAATTTTCAAAATGCTATCATAACTTTGAGATTCTGTATGCATGTTTAGCAGCCATACTTCGCTTTCTCCCTTTTCTTCTTTAATTTCTGATACGCAACACTGAGCAACATGAGTAAAAGGACAGCCTGACCTGGTAAGGGAACGACCAAGGAGTTAAAGAGACATAAAAGGTACAAAATAAAATGCTCTGAAAGCATTTTGTTATTGCACTATATATACAGGGAGTGCAGAATTATTAGGCAAATGAGTATTTTGACCACATCATCCTCTTTATGCATGTTGTCTTACTCCAAGCTGTATAGGCTCGAAAGCCTACTACCAATTAAGCATATAAGGTGATGTGCATCTCTGTAATGAGAAGGGGTGTGGTCTAATGACATCAACACCCTATATCAGGTGTGCATAATTATTAGGCAACTTCCTTTCCTTTGGCAAAATGGGTCAAAAGAAGGACTTGACAGGCTCAGAAAAGTCAAAAATAGTGAGATATCTTGCAGAGGGATGCAGCACTCTTAAAATTGCAAAGCTTCTGAAGCGTGATCATCGAAAAATCAATCGTTTCATTCAAAATAGTCAACAGGGTCGCAAGAAGCGTGTGGAAAAACCAAGGCGCAAAATAACTGCCCATGAACTGAGAAAAGTCAAGCGTGCAGCTGCCAAGATGCCACATTTCAGAGCTGCAACATCACTGGAGTGCCCAAAAGCACAAGGTGTGCAATACTCAGAGACATGGCCAAGGTAAGAAAGGCTGAAAGACGACCACCACTGAACAAGACACACAAGCTGAAACGTCAAGACTGGGCCAAGAAATATCTCAAGACTGATTTTTTCTAAGGTTTTATGGACTGATGAAATGAGAGTGAGTCTTGATGGGCCAGATGGATGGGCCCGTGGCTGGATTGGTAAAGGGCAGAGAGCTCCAGTCCAACTCAGATGCCAGCAAGGTGGAGGTGGAGTACTGGTTTGGGCTGGTATCATCAAAGATGAGCTTGTGGGGCCTTTTAGGGTTGAGGATGGAGTCAAGCTCAACTCCCAGTCCTACTGCCAGTTTCTGGAAGACACCTTCTTCAAGCAGTGGTACAGGAAGAAGTCTGCATCCTTCAAGAAAAACATGATTTTCATGCAGGACAATGCTCCATCACACGCGTCCAAGTACTCCACAGCGTGGCTGGCAAGAAAGGGTATAAAAGAAGAAAATCTAATGACATGGAGGGAAAACAGTACACCTATCTGAACAGTGTCTGGGAGGCTGTGGTTGCTGCTGCACGCAATGTTGATGGTGAACAGATCAAAACACTGACAGAATCCATGGATGGCAGGCTTTTGAGTGTCCTTGCAAAGAAAGGTGGCTATATTGGTCACTGATTTGTTTTTGTTTTTGAATGTCAGAAATGTATATTTGTGAATGTTGAGATGTTATATTGGTTTCACTGGTAAAAATAAATAATTGAAATGGGTATATATTTGTTTTTTGTTAAGTTGCCTAATAATTATGCACAGTAATAGTCACCTGCACACACAGATATCCCCCTAAAATAGCTAAAACTAAAAACAAACTAAAAACTACTTCCAAAAATATTCAGCTTTGATATTGAGTTTTTTGGGTTCATTGAGAACATGGTTGTTGTTCAATAATAAAATTAATCCTCAAAAATACAACTTGCCTAATAATTCAGCACTCCCTCTATATATATATATATATATATATATATATATATATATATATATATATATATATATATATATATATATATATATATATATATATATATGGCCCTCGTTTTACAATGGTTCAATTTACACCGTTTCAGAATAACAACCTTTTTTTTATTGAAAAGCATTCAGAAGCAGTTTATTTATTAAAATAACCAGTAGGTGGAGCTGTCCGCTTGTGTTGCAGCAAAGCCAAGCAAGCTGAAATAATCAGTTTAACCAGACCTGAGCTATCGAGCAGATTTCAAAGGAACAAGATCTTCCTGTCTATAACTCAGTCCAGATTGGAATGCATAGAAAGAACTGTTTGCAGAAAAATGCAAGTGAAGTCTGTGTTGTGTGATTATTTTATTAGGTTTATAATGCTGTTTAGCATTTAAAGTCTACATTTCAAAGCTTTTTAAATAATGTATTAGGTGTTATTTATGACAATTTTGAGAGGGGCCTGGAACCTATCTCCCTCACTTCCCATTGACTTACATTATAAACTGGGTTTCAATTTACAACGGTTTCGATTTACAACCATTCCTTCTGGAACCTAACCCCAGCGTAAACTGAGGGCTACATACATATATATATATACACACACACACACACAAGGTGACCCTCGTTTTACAACGGTTTAATTTACACCGTTTCAGAATAACAACCTTTTTTCCAGTCATGTGACTGCTATTGAAAAGCATTGAGAAGCAGTGCATTTATTAAAATAGCCAGTAGGTGGAGCTGTCCGCTTGTGTTGCAGCAAAGCCAAGCAAGCTGAAATTAGTCAGTTTAACCAGACCAGAGCTATCGAGCAGTTTTCAAAGGAACAAGATCTTCATGTCTATAAATCAGTCCAGATTGGAATGCATAGAAAGAACAGTTTGCAGAAAAATGCAAGTGTAGTCTGTGTTGTGTGATTTTTTTATTAGATTTATAATGCTGTTTAGCAAATGTTTTTGTTCATTTAACTTAGTTTAATTATATATTCTGTGTTGTGTGATTATTTTATTAGGTTTATAATGCTGTTTAGCATTTAAAGTCTTCATTTCAAAGCTTTAAAAATAATGTATTAGGTGCTACATTTGACAATTTTGAGAGGGGCCTGGAAACTATCTCCCTCACTTCCCAATTATAAACTGGGCTTCAATTTACAACTGTTTCGATTTACAACCATTCCTTCTGGAACCCAACCCCGGCGTAAACTGAGGGCTACATTATATATATATATATATATATATATATTATATATATATATATATATATATATAAAAAAAAAAATACCATTGTTAGCCTGTTCTATCATGATTTACCACCTGGGTGCAGCTTTTTAGCCCAATAATGCTTTTCACAGAGTCGAACTTTCCTGTAGTATATCAGTCTGATGCCGCCTATTACGGTCAATCCAGCGCCGAAATACCAGGCAATTCTTCTCTAAACAAGGAACACAGCAACCCCAGACGATCGTTTCAGCCTTCATTGGGCCTCGTCAGTGAGGTGTAGCCATATTCCTCTAAGCACAGTTGTTCGTTCCTGTGAGTGTGCTTCTCTCTGTGTGTATTTAGTCTCCCTATGGGAAAAAGGGGAAACCAGGCGTGGACTCCTTGCTCAGTGTGCTTAGAGAAATATGGCTACACCTCACTGACGAGGCCCAATGAAGGCTGAAACGATCGTCTGGGGTTGCTGTGTTCCTTGTTCAGAGAGGAATTGCCTGGTATTTTGGCGCTGGACTGAGCGTAATAGGCAGGATCAGACTGATATACTACAGGAAAGTTCTTCTCTGTGAAAAGCATTACTGGGCTAAAAGAAGCTGCACCCAGGTGGTAAATCGCCATAGAAAAGGCTAACAATAGTATTGAGCCAGTTGTTCGTTCCTGTGAGTGTGTATATATAGTGTGCAGTGACGTCAGAGGCTGGTGAGGCAGTGGCAGGATACACCTTCATTCTTTAGATATCCTTTGTTGAAGAAATAGCAATGCACATGGGTGAGCCAATCACATCAGGTATCTATGTGCAGCCACCAATCAGCAGCTACTGAGCATATTTAGATATGATTTTCAACAAAGGATATCAAAAGAATGAAGACAATTAGATATTAGATGTAAATTTGAAAGTTATTTAAATTTGCATATGGGTTTCATATGGGTTTCATGTCCCTTTAAATGGTGTCTTGGAAAACTGGTCAACTTAGTAAACATCTGATTTTAGTCTAAAGGATTGTAACTGAAACTCTTGCCAGATAACACAATGCTTGCTCTAATTATGAGATCTAGAAATCCATGCCCATTAAAATATGTTTAAAACATACTTTTTACTTTAATGCTGCAAATTATGCTTATAGATTCTTTCATTACATAAGGGATAAGAGTCAGAGGGGGAGGAAGAGAGAAAGAGAGAGAAAGAGACCATGGGGGAGAACAACACATAAGGAGAGAGATGGATAGATAGAGAGAGAGAGAGAGAGAGAGAGAGAGAGAGAGAGAGAGAGAGACACACACAAGGGGGGGGGGGGAGAGGGACCACTGCATTTTAAAGTAATAAAACAGCAGAGCTACAGAGAGTTCAGAAAATTAGTCTATAATTTAGTGTGAAGTACAGAGGCAAGCTGCTAAGTTAGTGGGTGTAAAGTTTGAGTAAACAAAATACAAAAACGACCCTGCTGTAAAAGAGTAAACAAACACTAAACCACATTCATTAAATTATCATTTTCACTAACAGAATCCCTATCAGTAAAATCTTACTTTAATAAGATGTGGGTGAAACAGTGCTCTCTGTGCCTCTCTCCTGCTCTGGAAGGATTCAGGAAGTGACAGTGGCACATTCCACTGCACTTAGAGGGGAAGTACAGAACTCTCTTTTTCACTTTAGCAAAGCTGGCAGCTTCACAGGACAGCAACAAAATATATGAAAGTTGTTTTTTTCCGTTTTTGTTTTGTTTTATATGATTTAACATCCAGCCCCAACCCTATGTTCCACTTACTAATGCCTCTTGCTGGATTGGTTCAGCCCAAATAGGACTGCCTCAAATTAGCAGTTAATGGGCCATGCAATGATCTTAACCACTTGCATCCAGTAGATGGCGCAGCATGTTGTGTAATGGTGGGCAGACCTGCTTGTGCCTCTTCATTGCACAACATATAGCTGTGAGAAAAAAAAATGCTGGGAAAAAAAAAAAATTACAATTTTTTTTTAAAGCCAATAAAAAAAAAAATATTTTTTCCCATATGAGAGGTGAAGCACTGCCTCACCTGCCTCTAGTGACTGCACATCATATATACTATATATATATATATGTATGTGTGTGTGTGTGTGTGTGTGTGTGTGTGTCTGTGTGTGTGTGTGTGTGTTTTATGAAATAAGATTGCTGTTGAAAAGGTGTGTCTGATTCTTTATCATTGTACATAAATTGTGACATATAAATACAAATCTAAATTTACAAATAAGTTTATGTTTGTTTTTTGGAAATACAAAATTTTTTAGAAATCAAATCTTTAATTACAAAATACAATTCTTTATTTTTGGAAGTACAATCTTTTTTAAACACATTTTTTTCTTTCTGAGTACTTTTTTTTTTCCAATTACACTTCCAGCATGTGTCAAAACACTGTCAAAACTAAATGCTAGTTCCCATTTGTCTAAAGGACTTGTGATGTCACAGCAGTCTGTTTTGCTTTCAATTAAATGTGGAAAAATGTCTGACAAAATCAATATTCCTCAGTACATTATTGTAAAAAAAAAACAAGGCAGAATAAGCACTTTCGGCATGTAAAACCATGTTGTATGTTAAATGACAATATAAAAAAACAACATTAAAAGCTACAGACAGTTTACCTGCTACCATGAAAACTGCAATTAAAATATCAAAATCAATATTCCTCTGTATTGTGCTGTATGAGTCAAATGAGAATATTCACTTTTGACATGGGGACAGTAAAATCATAATCAGACAGAACATACAATTTTAAACAACTTTCCAATTTACTCTTATTTTTAGTTTGATTCTTTCTCTTGTTATCCTTTTGCTGAAAGGTTTATCTAGGTTAGTTCAGGAGCAGCAAAGAACCTAGGATCTAGCTGCCGATTGGTGGTGTGTTCAGTTAGAAACCCGTAGTGCATTGCTGCTCCTTCAACAAATGATACCAAGAGAATGAAACAAAGGTGATAACAGAAGTAAACTGGAAAGTTGTTTAAAATTGTATGTTCTACCTAAATCATGAAAGAAAAAGTTTGGGTTTCGTGTCCCTTTAAGCCATGTGTATCTCACATGATAAATGTTAAAAATGTAACTGAGATGATGCTGATGGGCTGTGGTTGTAAGCCATATCTCCACAATTAATTAAAAACAAAGCAGTAGCTAGTTCCCAGGCAATCTGATGAACTGATGTGCTGTGACATCACAAAATGGGAACTAGCATTTATTTTTTTACAGTGTTTTGACATGCGGTTAGTGTAATTCTGAGGGGGGAGGGAGGGAAAGTACTTCCAAAATAATAAATATATATATTGTATTTCCAAAAAATACAAAAAGTGTACTTCCAAAAAAAGAAGATTGTACTTCAAAAACATAAAAAAAATTGTATTTGTAATACTAATAAAAAAGATTTTTAAATTTAGATTTGAATTTATAAGTAACAATTTATGTTCAATGATAAGAATGACACATACCTTTTTGACAGCAATCTTATTCCAGTGTTTAACCCCTACAGAGGAGCAGTGAGTTCCAGAGCAGCATGCACTACTGGGACCTAGTTGGTGAGCCAATAACAAGAGGCATATGTGTGTAGCCACGATTAACCAGCTAAGTATGCTTTTTGAAAAAGGATACCAAGAAAACAAAGTAAACATAATTCAAATACATCGAAAATTCTATTGAAATGACATGCTAAATCTGAATCATGAAAATGGAATTTTGACTTTCGTGACTTTTTAAATAACTGAGGGCTTCTGCAAAATAATGGGTTAAATGGCGGATATGAATGTGTTTTGGAAAAGTGTAACACCACTATGTTTTGTTTTTTTAAGATAAACATGGTTTATTCACTACTTTGCATGCTACAAGCAACAAAAATAAAGGTTGCACTGCCATTTCTGCATGAGTTACTAGTATCAAAGCAGAAAAGTCAATATTGTGTACCTGATAATTGCAACTCTTTGTTCTGTGCATGTATAGTTGTCAGGTCATGAGGTCAGTTTTACAGGAGTTAAAAACGTTGGGATTGTAATCTAAAAATGGTTTCATTATGTGTTGCTAAATAAAGACCACTTTGCAACATACATTAAATTAATTTATCGTGTCCCCTTTTCTTGTAATTTAAAGGGACAGTTTACCCAAAATAGGAGCAATTTTTAAATGAAATAACTACAATAATTATGTGCTTTCCCATTCCCACAAGAATTAGAAATGCATTCTCCAGACTCCCAGCCATCGCTTGTTCTCTCTAGAAGCTCATTTGTATTTACTCCTAACTGGTCTCAGTAGAGGAGATGACTATGTTCCAGTATGGTCTTGCACATTACTATGCATCAAAGACATGTCCAGCATGTGCCTTTTCTAGATTTGAATTAAGCAAATTGTTGCATTTTCAGATTAGAAACATTTTGGGAGATCTTAAAATTTCAATACGTTTAAAAAGGGTTCCTGCGCACAAGACCATGCAGCTATATTGGTGCTCTCACCATTCTGTACTAAATGAAATGAGTCGGTTCTCTGGGTGTAATCAACTCTTTAATATGACAATACAAAATATTCATATTCATGTTCATGTATTTGTAACGAATGCATTTGATTATTTTAATTAAAATATATATATATATATATATATATATATATATATATATATATATATATATATATATATTCATATATATATTCATCACTGCATATCGCTGCTATGCAGTGTATTTATTTGCACAGCCAAAGGATTTCCTTTTTCGTTACGCCGTCGTTGTCTACAAAAAGCATCCACTTCTGTAATTTACCCGCTATTGTACCAAGCATCGACATTGATGGCTGAATATTATTGGTGGCTTGCAAAATAATGATCGAATAATTGCAGGTGCCATGTTTGTTAATGGCAGATTATTGTATAATGTGCAGTTTAAAATAACAAACCTGCACAAAACAAGCATCGATAAAAAAAGAGATGAAAAAATCCCGTTTTCCAATGTATCCAAAATATCAATCGGGAATTTAAAAAAAAATCAAACTATGCACAAATCATATCATAATCCAACACTGTGTCACACGATTTACAATGCACTCGTCTCCGATGGAATTTTAGATATGGGGCTATTAAATGGACAATACGTACCAGGAAAAAACCGCCCATATCCCGCCCATTTAAGACCCTAAGCCTATCACCAAAGACTGGTGGCAAACAGACATTTAAATGAACCTAAGTAGGGTGGGACGATGATCTAGAAAGAAAGAAGTAAGGGGCGTGTCTTTGAAAAGTAGGAAACACCAAAGTACAACCAATCGGAAAAGAGAATGGGCCCGGGACGTTCCAAATCCCAAAGCATGAACGAATAAAACAAGAGAAGGGCGGGGAAGGTGAAACTACGTAACTAAGGCCTGACAAATAAAAAGTGGAGAGTGAGCCAGTCTGGTTAAAGCGCGACTGGCGCTGCTAAGAGAGAAGACAGTATGTTATTACAACTTAACCAATGCTTAATAAACATATCTACATATTATACACTACAAGCAACATTAATAAAACAGTTACACGACTTCGTTTAGCTGATGCAACAATGTAAAGCGTTATATCGCGGTACCATATACATTTATATCATCTTTGTGTTTGTTTGTTTTTGCAAACCGAGTCAACGAAAACAAAAGTTACTGCGTTCAGGCTGATAAAATGTAACAGTCGGGCCATATTGCACATCACCACCAAATACACAGCTTACAGTAACAATTTAAGGGAGAGACAACCGGGGTGTGACGCATTAATCGGGCTAACCTTTACCAGTATACAAGGTTTGGGGTGTCCCCGGCTGCCTGTGCATCCTCTGGGGTTTGCATTCAGCGCACTGCGGCCCCAGTCAATACACAATGTACAGCAAGTGCCAGTCAGTAATGCATACTAATGCTTAACAAAAATACTTTCACCTACAAATGTAGGATTCACACCGAGTCTATCGATTACACAAATATTAAAGCGAGCAAATGACCCCTTCCTTGTCTGTCAAAAAAGAGCTGCTTCGCAAAGCCAAGGGGTTAAGTGTGTAGACAAGACTGCATTATATATAGTTATAGCTTGTGTGTATGTAGGACAATGCAGAGCTCTACTGTACAAGAGTATTTACTGCAGCAACTACTAAAACGGCTTATGAAATCCGTCAAAAAGACGCATGTCCATAAATAAAAGAGTAATATATAAAAGTGATTGTTTTGCATAGGGGAAAAAAAAAAAAAGGAGGACGACGAACAGAGGTAGATTATGACAACTGCAGTTACCATATACACAGCCTGCAGGGGAACCACAATGCAGTGAGATTCTAAAAATACATAATAAAACCTTACTTGTGTTTTAAGCAATAACTGTTTCATTTTCTGAAGGAGACTGATACACAATGAAAAAATGAAGCAAAAAGGAAACCCTGCCCACCACTACAGCACAACCCTTTTTTACTAGCAGTTACTACTACAGCCATTCTGGTGACTGTACATTCCTCAGTGTTGTTGTGCTGTAATCTCTGAAGGTGCACAAATACAACACACACGTTTTTCACACATACGCATCCTAATCTGTTTTTATACTACCGATCTGTATAAGGAGTTTATTTCAAGTGAGAAGAGAATCCTCGTGAAAAAAAGAGCTGAGGAACCTTTTGTTCCACCCTGTCACAAACAATTAAAACACTACATAAATGCATAAGTAGATAGAATATTAACCTTAACTGCAGTGCAGAACGGTACAGACAGCAGCTGGGACACAAACGATGCACTGAGCTTGTTGGCTGTCAGAAAGGGATACAACACAATGTGTTAAAGCCCCCTTTGGCATCCAAGAGGTAAAATTACATTCTATTGATAAAGGGTGCAAGTCATGGTTGGAGACCCCCCAAAAAGCAACACAAGACAGAGAGAAACAAAAGTTCCACCCTCTCCCAGGACAACACACAAACCGGACAGCAGTTCTTTACCTTGGTATTTGGCGTCAATCTCCCTCATCATAGATACATTTCTCTGCATATCCAAAGGCAGAGATTCGATTGAGTCCAGGTAATCCTCTACATAGTTTACCATGTGAGTCTGGTCTCCATTGGTGGGATTCAACATATTGTGCAGCTGCTGAAATCACCAGCCAGACCAAGGGATCTAGTCCTCCTCTGCAGGCACTTGCCAAGCAACACCACCACCCTCCCTCCTCCTCGTAAAAATAAATAAATGCAACCCTTATTACAAATGTCGTCCTTTAAAGAGGGTCAAACGATGATATGAAGTTGAAGGAGACACAAAAACAAAAGAGATCCAGCGCAGGAAGGACATTAAAAGGCAGCGTGTGTCTAGCATCAGCCGGTGAATGCCGGGGAATTGGTGCATGAGGGTTGCTGTTTGTGGGGATAAAAGTCCCACAGCAGCTGATTGAATGGCTGTCTTTCTGGGCAACTCAGAACAAGACAGTAGAAGGAGGTTGTGGGGTGTGTGTGTGTGTCTGTGTGTAAAGGGGGTGGGGAAAGAGGTGGGGGCTTAAGAGTAGAAAATGCTGCAAGCAGGAAGATGAAGTGTTGTGTCGGCAAACACTGGGGATGGGAAATAAAGTGATGTGGAGCTGTAGAGTTTACCCTCGAGATTGATTGTTGGTAATACTGTATGGTGATTTACTGTTACCTCGATTTTTACCCACATCCAATTTAGATAAATGTATTGCGACGCTCGTTTTGAGAACAAAAAGACTCCGTGACTTTGACAATTGCACAGAGTGTAACATAGAAAATACATATAGCAGTTTCAAACTGTTAGGAAACACTCATCACCTCGCACATCCTGTGAGCATGCGCACAGTTTCAGGGCAGCCACCATCCCTTCACTACTCATGTTGACTTATCTTCTGCTTTTTATTAATCTGTTTAATTATTATTGAATCAAGCTGGGAAGTTTTTTTTTTCTTTTTACATCCTCCTACACTTCAACAGTGCTGTATGCGCAGACAAAACAAGGACGTGAAGATATGTTACCGTTATGGAATCACAGGAGTACAGAGAAACTGTTACTCACTCTGCGCACCCTATGGAAATCATACACCACCACCACCACAGCTATATGGTTCTGCACTAGCAGACAATTAACTATTTCCCAATTGACAGCGCTATAATGCTGTTGATACCGTCTACAACACAAAAACTACAAATCCCATAATCCTCCGTGCTTCATCTATAAGCCAATAAAAACTGCATACATTTAATTCCTCCCATAAACGGGAGGGGTCTAAACGCACTTTTTCGCTAGTTCTGTAGCTGCGTAGTCTGGCAGCGGCGGCGCGCAGCTGTTGCCCCAGCAATATGTGGGTTGGCTGGTAGTGGGGGCGTGCTTTTGACAAAGGGGCGGAAACTAAGGTAGTGAGTGGGACGGTTTATCCTTGGATGGGTGTGGCCAATCGAACTTTTGACTATCCATGACAACAACGCCAACAGCTTTATCCGCGTGCCTGTTAAAAGTGGGCGGTATAAGAAAGCGCGTGATATAGCGATGGGAGGAGGTTTTGACGGTTTTAGACATGCGGACGGATGTGTGGGCGTGGAAATGTGTGCTGGTGGTTGTGTTTTCGCGTTTTGTATATATAGGGTTTGTGGTGGTGGTGTTTTTATTGTTTATTTTGCACTAAATATAGAGGCTACAGTATTTTGTAAAGTAGGTATTTATTTGTTGATTTATCTATTTAACCCCTTAAGGATCAGACCGTTTTTCAATTTCTTACCCTTAAGGACCTGGTTTATTTTTACATTTCTGCATTGTTTGTGTTTAGCTGTAATTTTCCTCTTACTCATTTACTGTACCCACTCATATACAGTTTTTCTTGCAGTTAAATGTACTTTCTAAAGACCCCATTATTTTCATCATATCATATAATTTACTATATTTTTTTTTTATAAAATATGATGAAAAAATGGGAAAAAACACACTTTTTCTAACTTTGACCCCCAAAATTTGTTACACATCTACAACCACCAAAAACACCCATGCTAAATAGTTTCTACATTTTGTCCTGAGTTTCAAAATACCCAATGTTTACATGTCCCTTGCTTTTTTTTTGCAAGTTATAGGGCAATAAGTACAAGTATTGCCCTATTTATTTAAATGAATTGTATCCATGGACAGCGCTGCAGAATATGTTTTTCGCTTCATAAAGTATAATAATAAAGTAGCACTTTATTATTTCAAACCATTTTTTTTTTTTGCAAAATTAGCGATAGTTACATTGTAACACTGATATCTGTCAGGAATCCCTAAATAACCCTTCACATGTGTATATATATATTTTTTAGTAGACAACCCAAATTATTGATCTAGGCCCATTTTGGTATATTTCATGCCACCATATCACCGCCAAATGCGATCAAATAAAAAAAAATATTCACTTTTTCACAAACTTTAGGTTTCTCACTGAAATTATTTACAAACCGCTTGTGCTGTTATGGCAAAAATGGTTGTAAATGCTTCTCTGGGATCCCCTTTGTTCAGAAATAGCAGACATTTATGGCTTTGACATTACGTTTTGGTAATTAGAAGGCCACTAAATGCCACTGCTCACCACACTTGTATTATGCCCAGCAGTGAAGGGGTTAATTGGGTAGCTTGTAGGGTTAATTTTAGCTTTAGTGTAGTAGACTACCCAAGGTAATGAACTAGGCCCATTTTGGAATATATCATGCCACCATATTACCGCCTAATGAGATCAAATAATTAGGTAGCTTGTAGGGTTAATTTTAGCTTTAGTGTAGAGATTAGCCTCCCACCTGACGCATCCCACCCCTGATCCCTCTCTGACCCCCCTCAAACAGGTCTCTGCCCTCCCCACCTCACAATTGTCACCGCCATCTTAAGTACTGGCAGAAAGTCTGCCTGTACTAAAATAAGAGGCTTTTTTTTTCCATATATTATTTTGCACTGTTGGATCCCCCCTTAGACCCCAACCTCCCTGATCTCCCACAAACAGCTCTCTAACCATCCCCCCTCTACCTAATTGCCGCCATCTTAGGTACTGGTAGCTGTCTGCCAGTACCCACTTTTAAATAAAATTGGGCTTTTTTTGGGCTATTTTTTTTAATCCCTATCATTTAGGTTGGCTCCCTCCATACACCCCCCTCCCAGATCCCTTTCCCAACCTTTATTTCTTTATCCCCCCTCCCTCTCCCACCTTCCCTTATACTTGATCACTTGTTATCTGAAGCTGGCGCGCACACGCACGCTCCCTCCCCCTGGCGCGCTCCTGCGCATTACCGGAACAGCTCCTGCTATGGCTTCCACCCACCAATGATCGGCACCACCGATGTCCGATGCAGAGAGGGCCAAAGAGTGGCCCTCTCTGCATCGGGAACTCTGCAAATCTATTCCTGCAGTTCCCCACTCATGGGGCATGCAGAAATAGTGCAATCTCACTATTTTTAGCGAGATCGCAGCAGAGAGGAGCCCAGGACTGCAGCGACGTACAGGGTACGTCACTAGTCCTTAAGGGCATAACGACCAGCGTCGTACAGGGTTTGATGCTGGTCGTTAAGGGGTTAAAGTGCTAGGTACCTAAATATAAACTGTTTCAAGTTTCATTTATTCACAACAATACATGTCAAGAAATCTTTTTGTTAAATAAATATGTAATATTCTGTGTGCCTACCACAGGGGTTTCCTACAGGTTTGTGTAAACTTCATGAGACCTGACTTTTGTCCCCAACACTGGCATGTCAGCCATAAGCCTGTGTGACACTCTGTTTCCACTTATTAAAGGAACATTAAACCCAAACATTTCTTTCATGATTCAGGTAGATCATGCAATTTTAAACAACTTTACAATTTACTTAGGCCTAGATTTAGAGTTTGGCGTTAGCCGTGAAAACCAGCGTTACAGGCTCCTAACGCTGGTTTTAGGCTACCGCCGGTATTTGGAGTCACTCAAAATAGGGTCTAACGCTCACTTTCCAGCCGCGACTTTTCCATACCGCAGATCCCCTTACGTAAATTGCGTATCCTATCTTTTCAATGGGATTTTTCTAACTCCGGTATTTAGAGTCGTTTCTGAAGTGAGCGTTAGACATCTAACAACAAAACTCCAGCCGCAGGAAAAAAGTCAGTAGTTAAGAGCTTTCTGGGCTAACGCCGGTTTATAAAGCTCTTAACTACTGTGCTCTAAAGTACACTAACACCCATAAACTACCTATGTACCCCTAAACCGAGGTTCCCCCACATCGCCGACACTCGATTAAATTTTTTAACCCCTAATCTGCCGACCGCCACCTACGTTATACTTATGTACCCCTAATCTGCTGCCCCTAACACCGCCGACCCCTATATTATATTTATTAGCCCCTAATCTGCCCCCCACAACGTCGCCTCCACCTGCCTACACTTATTAACCCCTAATCCACCTCACTAACCCTATAATAAATAGTATTAACCCGTAATCTGCCCTCCCTAACATCGCCGACACCTAACTTCAATTATTAACCCCTAATCTGCCGACCGGAGCTCACTGCTATTCTAATAAATGTATTAACCCCTAATCCGCCTCACTAACCCTATCATAAATAGTATTAACCCCTAATCTGCCCTCCCTAACATCGCCGACACCTAACTTCAATTATTAACCCCTAATCTGCCGACCGAATCTCGCCGCTATTCTAATAAATGTACTAACCCCTAAAGCTAAGTCTAACCCTAATACTAACACCCCCCTAAGTTAAATATAATTTAAATCTAATGAAATTAATTAACTCTTATTAAATAAATTATTCCAATTTAAAGCTAAATACTTACCTGTAAAATAAATCCTAATATAGCTACAATATAAATTATAATTATATTATAGCTATTTTAGGATTTATATTTATTTTACAGGTAACTTTGTATTTATTTTAACCAGGTACAATAGCTATTAAATAGTTAAGAACTATTTAATAGCTAAAATAGTTAAAATAATTACAAATTTACCTGTAAAAGAAATCCTAACCTAAGTTACAAATAAACCTAACACTAGACTATCAATAAATTAATTAAATAAACTACCTACAATTACCTACAATTAACCTAACACTACACTATCAATAAATTAATTAAATACAATTGCTACAAATAAATACAATTAAATAAACTAGCTAAAGTACAAAAAATAAAAAAGAACTAAGTTACAAAAAATAAAAAAATATTTACAAACATAAGAAAAATATTACAACAATTTTAAACTAATTACACCTACTCTAAGCCCCCTAATAAAATAACAAAGCCCCCCAAAATAAAAAAATGCCCTACCCTATTCTAAATTACTAAAGTTCAAAGCTCTTTTACCTTACCAGCCCTGAACAGGGCCCTTTGCGGGGGCATGCCCCAAGAAAATACAGCTCTTTTGCCTGTAAAAAAACCATACAATACCCAAGCCCCCCAACATTACAACCCACCACCCACATACCCCTAATCTAAACCCAAACCCCCCTTAAATACCTAACACTTAAGCCCTGAAGATCATCCTACCCTGTCCTTCACCATACCAGGTTCACCGTTCGGTCCAGAAGAGCTCCTCCGATGTCCTGATCCAAGCCCAAGCGGGGGGCTGAAGAGGTCCATGATCCGGCTGAAGTCTTCATCCAAGCGGGCCCAGAAGAGGTCTTCCATCCGATTGAAGTCTTCATCAAGCGGCATCCATCCGGAGCGAAGCGGCTGCATCCTGAAGACCTCCACCGCGAACATCCATCCTGGCCGACGACTGAACGACGAATGATGGTTCTTTAAATGACGTCATCCAAGATGGCGTCCCTCGAATTCAGATTGGCTGATAGGATTCTATCAGCCAATCGGAATTAAGGTAGGAATATTCTGATTGGCTGATGGAATCAGCCAATCAGAATCAAGTTCAATCCGATTGGCTGATCCGATCAGCCAATCAGAATTGAGCTCTGCATACTATTGGCTGTTCCGATCAGCCAATAGAATGCAAGCTCAATCTGATTGGCTGATTGGATCAGCCAATCGGATTGAACTTGATTCTGATTGGCTGATTCCATCAGCCAATCAGAATATTTCCTACCTTTAATTCCGATTGGTCTGATAGAATCCTATCAGCCAATCTGAATTCGAGGGGACGCCACTCTTGGATGACGTCATTTAAAGGAACCGTCATTCGGTCGTTCAGTCGTCGGCCAGGGTATGGATGTTCCGCGGTGGAGGTCTTCAGGATGCTGCCGCTTCGCTCCGGGATGGATGCCGCTTGGATAGAAGACTTCAATCAGATGGAAGACCTCTTCTGGCCCGCTTGGATGAAGACTTCAGCGGATCATGACCTCTTCAGCCCCCCGCTTGGCTTGGATCAGGACATCGGAGGAGCTCTTCTGACCGATCGGTGAAACCTGGTATGGTGAAGACAAGGTAGGATGACTCTTCAGGGGGCTTAGTGTTGGTTTTTATTTAAGGGGGGTTTGGGTTAGATTAGGGGTATGTGGGTGGTGGGTATGTAATGTTGGGGGGCTTGGGTATTGTATGGTTTTTTTACAGGCAAAAGAGCTGTATTTCTTGGGGCATGCCCCGCAAAGGGCCCTCTTTCAGGGCTGGTAAGGTAAAAGAGCTTTGAACTTTAGTAATTTAGAATAGGGTAGGGAATTTTTTATTTTGGGGGGCTTTGTTATTTTATTAGGGGGCTTAGAGTAGGTGTAATTAGTTTTAAAATTGTTGTAAATTTTTTCTTATGTTGTAAATATTTTTTATTTTTTGTAACTTAAGTTTCTTTTTTATTTTTTGTACTTTAGCTAGTTATTTAATTGTATTTATTTGTAGCAATTGTATTTAATTATTTATTGATAGTGTAGTGTTAGGTTAATTGTAGGTAGTTTATTTATTAATTTATTGATAGTTCTAGTGTTGAGGTTTATTTGTAACTTAGGGTTAGGATTTCTTTTACAGGTAAATTTGTAATTATTTTAACTATTTAGCTATTAAATAGTTCTTAACTATTTAATAGCTATTGTACCTGGTTAAAATAAATACAAAGTTACCTGTAAAATAAATATAAATCCTAAAATAGCTATAATATAATTATAATTTATATTGTAGCTATATTAGGATTTATTTTACAGGTAAGTATTTAGCTTTAAATTGGAATAATTTATTTAATAAGAGTTTTATTAATTTCGTTAGATTTAAATTATATTTAATTTAGGGGTGGGTGTTAGTATTAGGGGTTAGACTTAGCTTTAGGGGTTAATACATTTATTAGAAATAGCGGCGAGATTCGGTCGGCAGATTAGGGGTTAATAATTGAAGTTAGGTGTCGGCGATGTTAGGGGAGGGCAGATTAGGGGTTAATACTATTTATGATAGGGTTAGTGAGGCGGATTAGGGGTTAATTAACTTTATTATAGTAGCGCTCAGGTCCGGTCGGCAGATTAGGGGGTTAATAAGTGTAGGCAGGTGGATGCGACGTTGTGGGGGGGCAGATTAGGGGTTAATAAATATAATATAGGGGTCGGCGGTGTTAGGGGCAGCAGATTAGGGTACATAGGGATAATGTAAGTAGCGGTCGGTTTTACGGAGCGGCAGATTAGGGGTTAATAATAATATGCAGGGGTCAGCGATAGCGGGGGGCGGCAGATTAGGGGTTAATAAGTGTTAAGGTTCGGGGGTGTTTAGACTCGGGGTACATGTTAGAGTGTTAAGGTGCAGACGTAGGAAGGGTTACCGCATAGCAAACAATGGGGCTGCGTTAGGAGCTGAACGCGGCTTTTTTTGCAGGTGTTTGGTTTTTTTTCAGCTCAAACAGCCCCATTGTTTCCTATGGGGGAATAGTGCACGAGCAGGTTTTGGGGGCTGGCCGCGTCCGTAAGCAACTCTGGTATCGAGAGTTGAAGCTGCGTTAAAAAATGCTCTACGCTCCTTTTTTGGAGCCTAACGCAGCCTTTATGTGGACTCTCGAAACCAGAGTTATTTTTATGGTGCGGCCAGAAAAAAGCCGGCGTTAGTTTTTCGGTCGTTACCGACAAAACTCCAAATCTAGGCCTTATATGTTAAAGTTGTTTCATTCTCTTGGTACCCTTTGTCGAGGAGCACTAATTTACTACTAAGAATCAGTAAAGCCAATGACAAGAGTTATTATATGTGCAGTCACCAATTGGCAGATTCCAAACCTACCTAGGTATACTTTTCAACAAAGGATACAAAAAGAACACAATAAATTAGAAAATAGAAATTAATTGGAATTTCTTTTCCCCCCCTCCAAAATGCAAATTAGATGAAACCATGGAAAAATATTACAATACACTCAATTCAAACAAGGTTACAGGTTCGGTTTGTTCACGCATGCAAAGTATACAATAAAGGATTGACCACTTGTTGGATGTTAGAGAACATGGAGTCTCTGGCCCTAAAAAAAAAAAAAGGCCTACTTCCCTAGTCCAATGATAGTAATACAGATCCAACTGCAATCTGGGTGAACAAGGATCATTTTCTATAAGTAGCTCTACATTTTCACATTTTTAGGTTTTTCCTGTTGCAGTCCTTTTACGTCTAGTTGTAATACAAAGTGGTAATGAACAACAATGATGAGTTTTAAAGAATCTCAAAAACAAATTTTTGCACTAATAGTGTTTATCTAAAACACTATTAGTGCAAAAATTTGTTTTGAGATTCTTTAAAACTCATCATTGTTGTTCATTACCACTTTGTATTACAACTAGACGTAAAAGGACTGCAACAGGAAAAACCTAAAAATGTGAAAATGTAGAGCTACTTATAGAAAATGATCCTTGTTCACCCAGATTGCAGTTGGATCTGTATTACTATCATTGGACTAGGGAAGTAGGCCTTTTTTTTTTAGGCCAGAGACTCCATGTTCTCTAACATCCAACAAGTGGGTCAATCCTTTATGTATACTTTGCATGCGTGAACAAACCGAACCTGTAACCTTGTTTGAATTGAGTGTATTGTAATATTTTTCATGGTTTCATCCTAATTTGCATTTTGGAGGGGGGAAAAGAAATTCCAATTAATTTCTATTTTCTAATTTATTGTGTTCTTTTTGTATCCTTTGTGATGCCCAGCCAAACATACTAAGCTAAACATGCAGCTTATACCAGTCTGGCCAACAGGGGAAGAAAAAAAAAAAAGGATTGGGAGGAAAGAGGGCGTGGGTTCAGTACACCCCTCCTCCCGCAGACCCCTCAACCCCCCACTTTTAATTTGCTGATTGGGACAATCAGTTGTCCCACCTCCACATCTGTAGAATCATCTCCTGTATGTCTATCCTAGATGTCCGAATGTAATGGTACTTTTCAAGCAGCAGAGTGTTCTGCACACTCTGCTTCCATTCTGGCACTGTGGGGATTGTCGCTGTTTTCCAACTGAGAGGAATCAGGTTTTTGCTGCTGTCAGCATGAGAGTTAGGAGTTGTTTTTTTTAAACGGATTCTGAATTTTATTTGGGAAATGTAAAAGCCTTGGGAGGTACATAGTCTCTCTGTTAATGGTAGTTGCTCCTCCAAAGCCAGAATACCCTGAGACAGGAATGAATCGGGCAACAAGGATGGTTGAAACCCATAATTCACCATGAAAGGGGGTTAACTTGGAGGAAGCATTAATAGCACTATTACGAGCAAACTCTGCCCAAGGTAACAGTTCAGACCAATTATTGTGGTGATCTGAGACATAGCAACGGAGGAACTGTTCCAGAGCTTGATTAGACTGTTCCGCAGCCCCATTGGATTGAGGGTGATATGCAGAGGAGAAGGAAAGCTGGATCCCCATTTGAGCACAAAAGGAACGCGAAAATCTGGAGACAAACTGGCTACCCCGGTCCAACACTATCTCCTTGGGTAACCCATGTAAATGGAAGACCTCCAGGGCAAAAATTGAAGCAAGCTCCTGAGCAGTAGGCAGCTTCTTCAAGGGAATGCAATGTGACATTTTAGAAAAACGGTCAACCACCATAAGGATAACAGTATTGCCATTGGAAACAGGGAGCTCAGCAATGAAGTCCATGGAAACATGTGTCCAAGGACGCTCAACATTAGCAGTAGGTTGAAGAAGACCCACAGGAAGACGTTGAGGAGTCTTATTTTGTGCACAAACTGAGCTGGAGGCAACATACGCAGTAACATCAGAACGAAGACCTGGCCATCAGAATTGTCGAGTGACAGACCAAATCATTTGGTTCTTGCCTGGGTGACCTGCGGCTTTAGGATAGTGGTAAGTGTGCAAAAGTTTAGTTTGAAGATTCTCAGGAACAAAACACCACTAGGTTTTTTTAGGAGGTTGCATTGGTTTGTGCAGCCAGGATCTCCTCCCCCAAGGGAGAAGTCAAATTAGTACATATGGTAGCCAAAATATGGTCAGGAGGTATAACTGGAGTAGGTTCAGACTCCTCCTTGGACAGAGGAGAAAATTGTTGAGAGAGGGCATCAGCCCTAACATTCTTACTACCTGGCAGGTAGGAGGCCACATAATTAAACCAAGACAAAAATAGCGCCCACCTGGCCTGTCGGGGCGATAAACGTTTTGCTTCAGATAGATAAGTTAAATTCTTGTGGTCAGTAAGAATGAGCACTGTCACGCTAGTACCCTCCAGAAGATGCCTCCATTCCTTGAGTGCCAAAATTATGGCCAATTTCATAATTGCACTCCGCTGGAGACAATTTCTTAGAAAAGAAACCACGCGGATGCAAGGAACCGTCAGGCGTAGGACGTTGAGAAAAGAGGGCACCTACTCCAGTCTCAGATGCATCGACCTCAAGAACGAAAGGCAGGACAGGGTTAGGATGAGCCAGAACTGGAATGGCAGCAAAGGCAGTTTTAAGACTATCAAAGGCCGAAACGAAAACGTAGGAGACAACGGAAAAGGAGTCTTCTGCAAGCGCTCCTTGAAAGAGGGCCTCTCTCTGAGTCTGATTCAATTAGGATCAAAAAAGACACCAATGCCTTGAGATCCTCTGGTAAATCTCTGGCAGCAACTTCGTCTTTAATCGCATCAGAGAGCCCATGAAAGAAGGCGGCAACAAGGGCTTCATTGTTCCAACCTACCTTTGCAGCAAGCGTACGGAACTCAATGGCATACTGAGCAACAGATCTTGTACCTTGCTGAATGGACATGAGTCGTTTAGCAGCAGAGGAGGAGCGAGCCGGAACATCAAATACCCTTCGAAAGGAGGCCACAAATTCAGGGTAATTTGAAATCACAGGTTTATTAGTCTCCCACAAGGGATTAGCCCAGGCAAGAGCTGTGTCAGAGAGTAACGAGATGAGAAATCCCACCTTAGCTCTGTCAGAGGGAAACGCCTGAGGTTACATCTCAAAGTAAATGCCCACCTGGTTCAAAAACCCTCTGCACTGATTAGGATCGCCTCCATATCGCTGAGGTAGAGGTGCAGAACCGGACATGCTCCTGGTAGGACTAGGTGCAGCAGCGGAAACAGTAGCAGCCATAACATGTGGGACACTTTGGTCCAAATGTGCAGTGCGAGTCAGCAGGGTTTGCAGTGCTAGTGCAAATTGATCCAATCTGTGATCCTGTTCATCCAACTGAGTAAGTTTAGCGTCAATGTCAGAGAGGGAGGGTGAAAAGTGCGCCATATGTCGTGTAGTAAGTGATTTTTTATCTTCGTGTTTCACTATGTGATGGGATACACTGGAAACTCCATTGGAAGTATCGGATCTAGGGTTCAACGGTGCTTTAAAATCCCTTAGCACACTCAAACAACTTACTCGAGAGTGTCTTGAAAAAGGTATGTTGCGCCACGTTAGGGGCATAGACGTTGACTAAAGTTGCCTGTCTGCCATTGTGAGAATACAGGTCTGAATTTCTACTTTTTAATATGTAATTTAATAATATAGTGATAGGAAATGTATGTAATCACAATCACCATTAATATCATATTTTAGATATAAGGTACCTGTGTGAATACAAAATTACTAGTGGATTTGTGGTTAATGTCACAAACTATTATTCTCCATAGTTGTAACAGATTCTTTAATAAAGTAATGTTAGATCAGACATAAATTACGGAATGAGATTATGATTATGATATTATTAATTGGTGGTTCAGTGTTATATTGCGCAAATGAGGTTTGAATCATAGTATTCAGAAAGAGATGTAAAATGTTCACAAACAAATGGCAGAGACGATTTACACATAAGTTCATTCAGTAATGCATTACCCTCAGATTATGTCCAAGCATGCTTTTTATAAAACCGTTGGTGGACATACCTTTGATGTAGTGGTTTAAAGATTGCAAAAGGAAGCGTGTCTTACTTAAGTAATGGAGATTCGTGTGACTGTAGAGGAGACAGGAAAGCAGCGACTGAAGACAGCAGCGGTTACCGACTCTGGCGTGCTGCGCAGAGTGTGAGGGATAACGGAGATGACGTCAGCACCAGTCTGTGCGTCTGACTCTGAGCAGTAACAATTAGGGCTGCAGATTCACGCAGCTGCTAGCAAAACAAAGTTAAACTCTCCTTGAAGTTAGGAGAAAGATTTAAGCAACAGTATGGTTATTCCTTTTGATAAAGGATATTGCAGCAACAAGAAAATAAATAAAAATAAAAGTTAAGTTCAGCTCAGGATTAAAGTTTGGCTTAATAAACCTAAGAATACAAAGAGACTAGTTGTTGTCTCAAATGCTCTTTAATAATCAAGCAATGTCTTCTGGGAAAAGTGGAGTTTAAATAGGATATGTTTGGGGAGGAGAACTTGTCTTAAAGGCACAGTGAAATGGCAAGTGTTGACAGATCCCCCCATTCAGGAGCCCCCCCCCAGCAGTCCGAAGACCCGGTTTATAGGGAAAGCGAACATGAAAGTCCTTCAATAAGTCAGGTGCATTTAAATCTTGAATAGGAACCCATGAGTTCTCATCATCACCATAATCCTTCCAATGTACTAAGTATTCAAGCTTTTTCCTACGAATTCTAGAGTCCAGAATTCCATCAACTTCGTAATCCAGAGGATCAGGTAAAGTGAGAAGAGTGGTGTCAGTGGATGGGAGCGTGGTACCCATAAACGGCTTTAATAATGACACATGGAATGAGGGGTGAATTCTCATAGTGGAAGGTAATTTCAAAGTTACCGCATTCTCATTAATAACCTTAAGTATTGGGAATGGTCCGATGTATTGATCAGCAAGTTTTTTACTTGGCACAGGTAATTTAATATTCTTTGTGGATAACCATACCATATCTTGAGGTTTGTATTCTGGAGATGGAATTTTTTTTTTTTGTCATAGTATTTTTTCTGAGTTTCTTTAGCAGTAACCAAATGGTTCTGTAAAGTTTCCATAACATCTTTCAAAGACTCAGTGTAATTGGAAACTGATGGAGAATGAGAACATGTAAGAGTATTTGGATAAGAACGTGGATGAAAACCATAAGTTGCATAAAAGGGAGAGACTTTTGTTGAGGTATTGATTGAATTATTATAAGCAAATTCTGCGCTAGGTAACCAGTCATACCAATCATCTTGTTGAGATGAAATGAAACATCTCAAGTACTGTTCAAGAGTTTGATTTAGGCGCTCCGTTTGACCATTTGACTGTGGATGGAAAGCAGTCGTTAGTCTGAGTGAGATTTGCAAAGTTTTACATAGGAATCTCCAAAATTTTGAAGTGAACTGACTCCCGCGGTCAGTTACAATAGATGCTGGTAAACCATGTAGTTTAACTACATGACTATGAAAGTATTTTGCAGTTGTAAAAGCAGTTGGTGTTCTTTTTAATGGGATGAAATGGGCTATTTTACTTAAATGATCTACTACCACCATTATAGTGTTGTGACCATTTGAGATGGGTAAATCTACAATAAAGTCGATACCTATCATATCCCAAGGTTTTATGGGTATTGGTAAAGGTGTAAGGAGACCATAGGGCTTGTGGTGTTCCTTCTTTTTCTTAGCGCAGGTGTGACAATTTATCACATATGACTGAATGGTAGTTTTCATCTGAGGCCACCAGTATTCCCTGCCTACCAGTTTGGCTGTTTTGTCAATGCCTGGATGACCGGCCAAAGGGGAATCATGATGTTGTTGGATGATCTGGTTCCTTAGAGATGGAGGAACATATATCAATCCATTATTCATATATAGTCCAGATTCAGAATCTGGAGTACAAATTGGTGGAATATAAGAATCCATATGTTGTGCTTGGAAAATGTCAGAAGTCTCTAAAACTGTAGCAGCAATGATTTTATTTGGTGGAATGATATATGTATTAATATGAGAATCTTCTGTAGTTTCAAAAGATCGGGATAAAGCATCAGCTTTTACATTTTTTGTACCTGGTATATGAGTTAGTAAAAAATTAAACCTATCCAGGAAAAGAGCCCACCGTACCTGTCGTGAAGATAGAGTTTTATTTTTCTTCAAGTATTGAAGGTTTTTATGATCAGTGAAAACCTGGAAAGGGATTGTAGTCCCCTCCAAGAGATGTCGCCAATGTTCCATTGCCGATTTCATCGCTAGCAATTCCTTATCGCCTATTGAATAATTGGACTCTGCAGGAGTTAATCTTCGAGAATAATAAGCGATTGGATAAAATTGATTATTTTGTTTTCCGGGTTGCATAAGTATAGCACCAATTCCAACATTTGAGGCATCCACCTCCAAGGTGTATGGCAAATCTGGATCAGGTAGTCTCAAAATAGGAGCTGTTGTAAATTTCTCCTTTAATTTGTGAAAGGCTTGTTCAGCCTCAGAATCCCAAACAAATTTTTGTTTTCCTGTCAGACGGGTTAAAGGTTGTACTATGGTAGAATATTGATTAATGAATTTCCTGTAAAAGTTTGAGAAACCTAGAAATCTTTGTAAAGATTTTAAAGTAGTTGGTGTTTGCCAATTGATTATGGCTGTTACCTTTTCTTGATCCATTTGAATGCCTTTGGGAGAAATTATATATCCCAAAAATTTTATGGTGTCTTTGTGGAACTGACATTTTTCCATTTTGGCGTACAACTGATGATCATGAAGAGTTGAGAGAACCCATCTTACATGTTTTATATGGTCCTCTAGTGTTTTGGAATAGATAAGAATATCGTCTAGATAGACAATAACGCACACATCCATGAGTTCTTTAAAGATTTCATTTATGAAGAACTGGAATGTGGCGGGGGCGTTCGTTAAACCAAAAGGCATAACATTGTATTGAAATAGCCCATATCTTGTTTTGAAAGCTGTCTTCCACTCATCTCCAGATTTCATACGTATTAAATTGTATGCACCTTTTAGATCTAACTTGGTAAATATGTTTGCACCAGTAAGGCGTTCAATTATTTCTGGGATGAGTGGTAAGGGGTATCTATTTTTTATGGTGACAGCGTTTAGGGCTCGGTAATCTATTATTGGTCTGAGTGTGCCATCTTTATTTGTAACAAAGAAGATAGCAGAGGCAACTGGTGAAGAAGATGGGGATATGAAACCTTTTCTAAGGTTTTCATCTAAATATTCTCTTAGATGATTTAATTCTTTTTGTGAGAGAGGAAATATTTTTCCTGATGGTATCTCAACCCCTGGTTAAGTGTCGATGGGGCAATCAAAATGCCTATGAGGTGGGAGTGTTTCAGCGTTTTTAAGATTAAACACGTCATTGAAATCATGATATTCATGTGGTAATGTGGGACTTATGTGTCCAATGTTAACATATGGGTAACATGTCTTTTGACAATACTGTGAAGTGAAGGTGATTTTATTTTGGGACCAGTCTATGGATGGGTTATGTTTTTGTAACCACGGTAACCCAAGTACTATAGAGTGAATTGAACTAGGAATAATGTCAAATGTAAGAAACTCTTTGTGTCCATCTGGTGTGATTGTTAATAATGGTATTGTGTGGTGAGTGATAGGTCCCTTTAAAATATGTGTTCCATCTATTACCCTTACAAAGACAGGAGAGGATTTCTGCAGAATAGGTATTTTATTTTGTTTAACTATTGATTCAACAAGAAATAAACCATCAGCTCCGGAATCAATAATGGCTTCGTTCTGAAGTTGCTGACTGTCCCACTGTAAAGACAATATTAATGACAGGTGTGATGGGTTTTTGAATTTTTCACATGCATAATTTAAGCGATAACTTACCCTTCTTTTGACGGGAAAGAATTGGACAGGAGGCAACATCATGATCTTTGTTTGCGCAATAGAGACAGAGATTAGCTGACCTTCTCCTTTGTTTTTCTTCCAAACTAAGAGGTCCGCGAATGGTACCTATTTCCATTGGTATGGGATTCATTTGGGTTTTATCTTGATAAGATTGGAAAGATCTTTTGGGAGTGGTTTCATAAAAGTGTTTCTCAGTCTTCCTTTCGCGAAACCTCCTATCCATTGCTATGCACAATTTGATTAGTGCATCCAAGCTTTCAGGGAAATCCACTCTAGACAGTTCATCTTTTAAATGTTCAGATAAGCCTAGGCGGAACTGGTTTTTCAGGCTAACTGAGTTCCACTCTGAATCAGTAGCCCATAGCTGGAAGTCCGCTATGTAATCTTCCACTGGTCTTTTTCCATGTTTAAGGGATCTTAATTTATGTTCAGCGGTTTGCTGTTTATTAATATCATCGTAAAGTATGGCCATTGTTTGAAAAAAGTTTTCAAGGGAATTTAGAATGGGGTCTTCTGATTCAAGAAATCTATCTGCCCACGCTCTGGGCTCTCCAGTGAGATAGGAGATAGCTGTAAAAACTTTGATCTTGTCAGAGCGGTAGGTTCGTGGTTTTAGGGTGAATAGAAGTATACAAGCATTTTTATATTCACGAAATTTCGTGCGATCTCCAGTGAATGGAGTTGGAGGATTAACCTGTGGTTCAGGTGTCTCATTAGTTTTTTGGGTTACAAATTCATTTATTACTTGTTTTAGACTGCTGTTTTCATTTTTTAGTTTGGTTAGTCCTTGAGCCAAAATTTCCACTTTTTGATTAAGTGAGATCTGGTTGGCCATTTCTATTGGATCCATGTTGTACCTAAAAATATGTGTCTGAGTATTAATATTTTTAAGGGATTGATTATTCTGTGAGAATACAGGTCTGAATTTCTACTTTTTAATATGTAATTTAATAATATAGTGATAGGAAATGTATGTAATCACAATCACCATTAATATCATATTTTAGATATAAGGTACCTGTGTGAATACAAAATTACTAGTGGATTTGTGGTTAATGTCACAAACTATTATTCTCCATAGTTGTAACAGATTCTTTAATAAAGTAATGTTAGATCAGACATAAGTTACGGAATGAGATTATGATGTAAAATGTAATACTGATTATGATATTATTAATTGGTGGTTCAGTGTTATATTGCGCAAATGAGGTTTGAATCATAGTATTCAGAAAGAGATGTAAAATGTTCACAAACAAATGGCAGAGACGATTTACGCATAAGTTCATTCAGTAATGCATTACCCTCAGATTATGTCCAAGCATGCTTTTTATAAAACCGTTGGTGCACATACCTTTGATGTAGTGGTTTAAAGATTGCAAAAGGAAGCGTGTCTTACTTAAGTAATGGAGATCCGTGCGACTGTAGAGGAGACAGGAAAGCAGCGACTGAAGACAGCAGCGGTTACCGACTCTGGCGTGCTGCGCAGAGTGTGAGGGATAACGGAGATGACGTCAGCACCAGTCTGTGCGTCTGACTCTGAGCAGTAACAATTAGGGCTGCAGATTCACGCAGCTGCTAGCAAAACAAAGTTAAACTCTCCTTGAAGTTAGGAGAAAGATTTAAGCAACAGTATGGTTATTCCTTTTGATAAAGGATATTGCAGCAAAAAGAAAATAAATAAAAATAAAAGTTAAGTTCAGCTCAGGATTAAAGTTTGGCTTAATACACCTAAGAATACAAAGAGACTAGTTGTTGTCTCAAATGCTCTTTAATAATCAAGCAATGTCTTCTGGGAAAAGTGGAGTTTAAATTGGATATGTTTGGGGAGGAGAACTTGTATTAAAGGCACAGTGAAATGGCAAGTGTTGACAGCCATGTATAAGGCCCACTAATATAAGGAGTCTTCTACCCTCCCTATCCCTCGCTATCCTTTCTAGTTGGAAGGGTGTCCTATGATGTATGAGGATGCCCACCCCATTTTGCTTGTGGGGACCCAACGAAAAAAGGCAGTGGGGTATTTGTGATTGTGCCATTTAGGCTCTTTATTCTTTGCGAAATGTGATTCCTGTATTAAATATACATCACCCTGTAATTTGTGTAATTCTTGGGAAACGATAGACCACTTCCAAGGATTATTTAGGCCCTTTACATTGATTGTAATGAATTTTAAGTGGGTGAACTCTCATCTGATGCTGCAAGGGGACTATTGGATGGGAGACGGGAGGGGGTCCGCAGGAAAAAAATTTTTTAAAGACTATATAAGGTCTAGACTCTTACGACTGGGCTCACAGAAGTCGTCTGAATTACCTAGTCGTGTGTGCACAGTGATGTAAACAAGCACAAAAATAGAGAAGTGTTCAGTGTCAGTAAATCAAATATATAACACAGTTTATGTTAACACTGTCTCTTTTCTCTCAAAAAGTTCTAAAGGGAATGTGCCTATAGCTGGCCTAGGTTGGTACATAAATATAAGACTAAACATTATAACACATTATAACATTGCTAATGTGACACCTGAGGATATGAGCATTAGCAAAACAATTGAACATTTAAGAGTCAGCTTAGGGACCGGGGGGGACATATATAACTTCTGGGGGAAGTTTAGCATATAAGAACATCACTATAACAATGAGACTTTCTTCCAAGTACAATCAGTATGATAAGTGCAAACCAAAACATCAAGCAAAAATTAACAGTGCTGTACTATACTGGTGTACCTTAGTCCACATATCATATATTTTCTAGTATCTTCTCACCATAGAGGTAAGCCAAAGGAGGGAAAGTTTAGCAACTTACATAACCAGTCAAGATTGGTGTTGATTTTCCTCCACTGGCTGGGGTAAGTTAGCCAAGGTGTCTGGGCTTGGTGGCGGTATACCAAGCGTGCTGCAGAAAAGATTTAAGTCAGCAAGTGACCTATACAGTGCAGTTTTACCCCCACTGGAAGCTATCACACACGTGGGGAAACCCCACCTGTATGGTATTTTATTCTCTTGCAGGGTGGAGGTGAGGAAACACAGTTCCCTGCGTTTTTGTAAAGTTACAGGGCTAAGGTCCGAAAAGATTTGAAGTGGTACTCCAGCGTGCTGTAGAGGACCTGTAGTCTTGACCAAGTGCATTGCGGATACCCCAGGGCCTAAGCGGTTTAAGGCTTCAAGCCACCGGCATTTATTCACTACCAGAACATGCTGAGCTGGACTGGGAAAGGCAAAGTATAGGCGCAATATATTCGGCACCATTTGGATCCCTAACAGCTGGGCTACCCTCTCAGAGCTCCGCAAGTGGAGGAAAAAAGCAGCGTTCTGGAAATACCTCCCTTGTAGGAAGTAACACAAGGGGCAGGTAGGATGCCACATAGAGGGCAGCAAACCACTCTAAATATATGCTAGTTTACAGTGACAACACAGACAAAGGCAATCTATTCATTTCTGCATATAACTTTGCAACAACCTTAAAGCTGAAGGTATCCATTTATCCTAATAACCTTTATTTAGCATCCAGAGGGGATATGTGTTAACTATAATTAAATGTTAGCACCATGACTGCTAAGGAGCTACTGTAAAGTAAGAACACAGAAATAGCTACCTCAGGTATGTTATAAAGGATAACAAAATACTGTAAAGCAAGGGTGTATTAGGTGTTTCAAGAGGTCATAATATAAGGCTCTGATATTTAAAGCAATGTAGGTGAAAAAAAAGGGGCATGAGCTGTGGTCTAACAAAAGAGGCTCCCTTATAAGCTGTATAGTTAAAGTTGAATAATCACTGCTTATCTAAGGATAAGAAAACTACAGCTTATTTCATTATAGGATACACCCTTAACTAGTAAAGAGAAAAGTGAAACTTGTAAAACTCTGAGAGGGGAAGCTGAAGAAAGTAGATAAGGTGCAAATCCGGCCTTACCTAGAGACTCCCATATAAGAGTGGACATAAGACAAAATAAATCTATCATCATACCTTATTAGAGATATTTTCAAGGCCTGGAGGGCTTCCATGAAACTTCTGGATATAGAACCTAAGTACTCTAAATGGCTACCTCTTTTAGGGAATAGCCCATTTCCACCAGGCCTAAAGTATCAAGTGTTTCAAAAATAGAAGGAACTTCAGATAACCAACCTTGGGCATCTGTGCGACTTCATGCCTAAACATATATACAATTTTGCAGAATTCCAGAAGCAGTACAAGGTCCCGTCTAACAATAGACTTAATTTCATGCAAGCTAAACATTATTTAAACTCAGTTATCCAAGTAGCCCCTGATTTGTTTTTTTAAAAACATCCACTTTTTTTTTTTTTTAAATATTTTTATTGAGGCATCAATAACAGGTAAAAATACAAATGAATACAAGACTTTGTTCAAGCCACAATTGCAATTGTTCCAGGGTAGAAGAATAAGGCAGATACATTGTTGTACATATTATACATACAAATCTTGAACTCAACAAATAAAAGTATGCCCCATAATGTAACAAAGTTAAAGTTGTGGCTTTATCTTTAAAGGGATACTAACCCCAATTTTTTTTCTTTCATGATTCAGATAGAGCATGCAATTTTAAGCAACTTTCTAATTTACTCCTATTATCAATTCTTCTTTGTTCTCATGTTATCTTGATTTGAAAAAGCAGTAATGAAAGGTTAGGAGCCGGCCCATTTTTAGTTCAGCACCTGGGTAGCGCTTGCTGATTGGTTTGCTACGTTTAGCCACAAATCAGCAAGTGCTACCCAGGTGCTGAACAAAAAATGGTCTGGCTCTAAAGCTTACAGTACGGCTTTTTCAAATCAAGATAGCATGAGAACAAAGAAAAATTGATAATAGGAGTAAATTAGAAAGGTGCTTAAAATCTCATGCTCTATCTTAAAGGATTACTTTCTGTTATATTTTTTAAGCTAAACAACTAACATATTAAAGTTAATAAACATTAATTAAAACCTACTGACCTATATTTTCTCCAAAACGAAGTTTCATAACGTTCTAAAAGTTATATCTTTTATTCGCAGATGATGTCACGTTATCCTGCCCACTATTTTAAGCACTGCATGTTCAAAATACTTAAACCAATAACTTTGTGTTTAAAGCGCCATTTTGAAACCTAGGTATTGTAAACGGATTGGTACAGAGCAAAGGATACCCACGGAGTGGGTTTGGAAAACAATTAAATTTGCAGACAAGATTTCTGATATACGGTAGAGATATGTTAATGAAATGCTATTGATAAAAAGCGTATTTGGGGTAGTTAGTTAGTAACAGGCATGGAAAATGTTTACTTACAGTGGCCCTTTAATCATGAAAGAAAAAAAATGGGTTTAGTATCCCTTTATCCACTGAGACCTCATTTTCATTTTAAATGGTTAATAACAAAACAATTTCTTAGCCGCTTAAACGAATGGTTGGGCCACTCTTGGGTCCATAACGGTGTCCTATGTGTATGATGGGGGGGTTATAGAAGGGAAAAACAGGGAAATTAGAATCTCATAAGTCAAACGTTATATGGTTTGTATAGGGAAGGTCAGGATCGAACAATTTGTCTATGTTATAAACTATACATAGCTCCCTAAGGTATTAATTTCTACATGTGGCTGTTCAGATATAATTAAACCGGTGTAAAAGGAGAGCATAGTAACTAATTTACAGAGGGCAGAGTGAGGGTTGATTAACAAGTTCTTAGATTGGTGTTTTGGAGCGGTTATACTTCTATCAAATGTTTTGTTTTGAAATATGGATGGCATTCTGAGGTATGGTTAGGGGTTCCTATTATGAGATACAATGCAAAAAGAAGAGTGCAAGTGCACTTCTGGTACACTAAGTATTAATAGGCAGAGTAAGCGTCATCCCTTTATAAAAATATAAACTAAAATAGGTATGTAAATAAGTTAATAAACACGCCATATCATGAACATAGGCATAAAAAGAACTGTGCGCTAAAGATTCTAATTATCCCCTCAGCAGCTCCGGCCGCAAGCTACGGTAAGGGCGCCAAACACTTATAAGGCAATTGTGCATTATATATGGCGTCATAGGAGTAAAATAACTTAATGGGATGGGGCATACAGTCTGTATATAACAAAACATTGGAACTGGCACTTAGTTAAATATAAAACATCATATAAACCAGAATGTAATTATATAACTCACGAGAAATATGAAAAACCATAGTAGTGTTAATAGGTTACAAGTATACATTCATCCCCAAGGTACTGTCTTTAGAAGGGCCTCAGTTAATAAACGCCTCTGAGATACAACCAGTATAGCTTGGTGGAGCCGGTTCAACGATGGAGAATATTTTGTGCCTATACTGGTTGGTATCACCCCCCGGAGAGACTGCAGGCCACGGTGGGCCGTATGGGTTAGTGAAAGTCTCTGTAAGGCGTCATCATAGCTGGTGGTGATCGGGGTGTTGCTAGTCTGCAGGAAGCATGTTATCTTAGCGGTCAAGGTCCCCTAGGAGTCCGCCCCGAGCTCCCGAGAAAGACCAGCGATCAAGCATATCCGATCTGCTTGCAGGAGTGTATCCAACATGGTGGCAGGCTCTGCAATCTCCAACAGTGAGTGCTGAGCTTCAGCAGGTGAAGTTGTGACAGTTGAGTTTGAGGCATTAATAAAAAGGCTGTAAGTCCCTATTGGATGCCTCTCAGTATCATGCTGCGAAGCCGATGAAGCCTTTGGTTGAGTTATCTTCCCGTAGTGAAGTGCAGTCACAGGGATGTTCTTTGTGGTCTCGTTAGGCAAAAGATTTACTTCTAAAGCTCTGGTAGTGGGTGCTGGAGGTGTAGAGGTGTATAGATCCATAAAGTAGTTAAATGGTGCTCTGTCCATTAGATTTTGCATGAGGCTTTCTAGTTTCTCCAGCTGCTGGTTGAGATAGTCTGGTGGGACTGTGTCCCGCTTGGTAGCCATATTTGTTTGTAGCGCTATTTGTGCTATATATGTTTCCATTTATATGTTTTCCTCTTTCAGGTCTATTGTGTAGATGTCAGCAGGGTCGGGCAGGGTTTCTGCTTTATTCAATCTTGACAAGAAACCTTGGTGTACCAAGGGGGATGGTGTTGCCTATAGTGAGCCGCCGCCCTAGGCCTCTAACGTCCAAACCAGTGCCCCGGTATAAAAAATACAGCAAAGGTCTCGATTTGGAGTGAACTGCTTTGCGTTGCAGCAGCAGAGGATATTTGTGCTATACTTAAGCTGTTGATTACTTCCAAATCGGCGGATTTATGGACAATCAGCCAGAGCTCTGGGGAAATGCGACCATTCAGGATCACGGTTTGCAAACGCCCCCAAAAACATCCACTTTTAGATCACCCTAAAGGCAATGGTAGGCTCACTATCAATTATATATAAAATCTTATTATTTTCATTAGAGCAGCAACAGATAAGTGCGTATGTCAAATGGGATAGGATATTACCAATATGTAGCAGTGAAAAAAAATATACAAAAAAGCTTGGGGGTCTTATATCAATTAGATAGAACTATGTCTATTAGGGAATCCCATTTTAGACTTATTCATCAGGACTACTTGATCCCTAGAAGGGTACATAAATGGAAATAGAGAACAAATGCATTCAATGCTCAAAAGATAACCCTGATTTAGTACACTTAATCTACTCTTGCCCTAAACAGTTACATTTTTGGGCAAAGGTGGAATTTTTGTTATCTCGTATTCTTGAGATAAAGATCTCATTATTGGGAGTAAATATAATATTTCTTACTAAACATCTAGATTGGGGGCCAAACACTAAATTTATCCAGGTAACGATTCTGAAAATGCAAGCGTTGATCTTTAAAAACTGGATTAATAACAGAGTGCCATCCATTAAACAGCTTAAAAATATGTTGATGAGACATGCAATCCTGGAGGCATATAAAATGTACAAATTGGACAACCTCGAGGAATACGTTAAGATTTGGGGGAAGTTTATAACTTTTATGGGATCAGAATATAAGAATAAAATAAACCAAATTATTTCAATTAAACCAATTCACTGGAACTGCATTTTAGTAGAGGTGGGGGGGGGGAGTGGGGAAAGGAGATAGAGGATCAGTTTATATACCCCCCTTCCTTGTTTTTTTCTTTTTTTTGGAGGGGGCAGCACTATTATAAGGTTCTGACAGGGCCTAGCTTAGACCCCTATCCAACTAAGCAATTCTTATGATTCTTATCTTTATTCACATCTTACTTAGACAACGTCTGTTTGTCATCTTTTATGTATGCAATATTAAAACACTTGAACTAAAAGTACATTTTTTCTGTATTTTAAATAAAAAAAATAAAAAAATAATAAGGTCTAAAAGACATTTGCAAAGAAATATGAAAAAATTTGTCCAATCAAAAAAAACATCAACTAAGGCTAAAAATGTGTAAAAAAAAGCAGTTAATCGCTCTCCAAATAAACCACAATTGGACAAAATAATATCTGAAGAAATAGACCAGCAATCTATAGTTTACCAAATTTCAGCACATCTAAACTGGACTGTGTCCTTAATGTGCTGAAATTATCAATGGAAAGAATATCAGAAGTGGAACAAAGGATATCAAATATGGAATACCAATTAAATGACAAAGATAAAAGAATAAAAGACACCCTGAAACAAAATGAATATCTAAATAAAAAAATAGAAGATCTTGAAAATTGAAGCCGGAGGGACAACATGAGAATGATAGGTCTCCCAGAATCAATAAAATGACAAGATTTGCTGGTTTTCAGCAAAAATATTGCCCCAAATTTTAGGGCTACAAACAGAAGCATAACTAGAAACCACAGGGCCCAGGTGCAAGAATCTAAGAAGGTAGATCTATGATAATTAATCTTTAAATAGAGAATGAATTATACACTATGGGGCCCATTTATCAAAGGGCTTGCGGACCTGATCCGACACTGCAGATCAGGTACGCAAGACCTCGCTAAATGCGGAGAGCAATACGCTCTCCACATTTAACATTGCACCAGCAGCTCACAAGAGCTGCTGGTGCAACGCCGCCCCCTGCTGACTCGCGGCCAATTGGCCGCCAGCAGGGAGGTGTCAATCAACCCGATCGTATTCGATCGGGTTGATTTCCGGTGATTCCTGTCCGCCTGCTCAGAGCAGGCAGACAGGGTTATGAAGCAGCGGTCTTTAGACCGCTGCTTCATAAGTTGTGTTTCTGGCGAGTCTGAAGACTCGCCAGAAACACGGCCCTTCAAGCTCCGTACGGAGCTTGATAAATGGGCCTGTATATGCAATGTTTATAGGCCAGAACACAATGGATAGGACATTTTGGTTTAATCTAGTTAAAACACTTAATAGATTTCTACACACATATTTATTATTTTTGGGAGGTTTTAATTGTACACCAGATTCAATGATAGATAGAAAGAAAAAGATAGAAGAGAAAGGAAAAAATAATATAAAGAAGAGCTCAAATCAATTTTGAAAAACAAATGACATCTATGTTTTATGAATCACTTGCATTAATAGATGTCTGGAGATTTAAACACCCAGACAAATTAGATTATACATGTCAAAAACCCACAATACGCTCTCCAGAATTGACTATATTTTAATATCGGAAAATCTACTTAGAAAAGTAACGGACACAAAAATTGGAGATTTTCTCCTATCAGATCATGCACCGGTGTACATGAATATGAATAAAAGGGTGGTACCTAAAACAAATAGATTTAGATTCCCCAATTACCTAATTAATTCCCAAGCTTTTAGGCACTTTATAGAGGACACGTGGCAGGAATATGGAATTACAAATAAAAATCATGTAAATTAATATGAACTTTATTGAAACACAGCAAAAGTTGTAATGCAAGCTTATATAACCTCTTATACGATTAAACTAAATAGGAAAAAAAAATCTAAAGAAAAAGAATTATCAATAAAATTAAGAGATACTTATACTAAATATAAACAGAATCCAACTGTACAACATTTTAAAGAATATTCACTAGTCAAAAAAGAGAGATATAGTTTTAATCTTCAACAAAGTAGGTATAGAAACTTGTAAATGGGCAGGGAAAATGCATAGATATGGGAATAGAGCAGGTAAAAAATTATTAGTCTCACTAACAAAAATACAAAAAAAAGAACCCAATATCAGCAAATAAACATCAAGAAGACATAGTAAAAAAAAATTGATTAAGTAGATATTTAGGAAACATTTTCAAGATTTGTATACTTCACAAAAAATAAAAGAGGGCTATAAAGAAGAATACTGGAAGGATCTAAAGCTACTCAAACTCAATGAAGAACAAGTATGTAATTTAAATAAAGAAATAACAAATACTGAGGTTATTCAAACCCAGTAAAGTAAAAAAAAAAAAATTTCATGATTTAAATAAGGCATTTTTTTTTTTTAAATTTTATTTATAACCAGCAGAGCATACAGAGAAAAGAAAAATCACATTTTATGCCACGCAGGGCTAATAACAGAGAAAACATACAGCATGAAATTGCAAGCAAAAATAGAAAAAAAAAGAAAATATTTGACATTGATACCAATATTTTACTAAGTTAAGTTGTGTGTTCTGCTGGGAGGTTTTTTTTTCTCTTTTTTTTTCTTTCCCCTCCCCCCTCCCTTCCCTCTCCCCCCTACAAAGTAATTTTCACGGGCATCATGCCCTGCATGACATCTCGTACAGACGAGGAGAACATAACATATAAAAACAACCAGACGAACAAACACAAACAAACATCAAACAACCATACAGGGAAAAAAAAAAAAAAAAAAAGAGGTAATCACCTTGATGGAAAGAATGAAACAGATCAGAGAAGTGTTAGAAGCTCACTCCCCTCCCTCCCTAATTACCAAATACCAAGGAGAACTACTTCTGAGTTTTTAAATGGAAAGATCAGGTAGTCAATTTCCCTTTCGTGAAATGTTTTTATGAACGCTGCCCATTTATTAAAGAAGTTTTTTATATCTGTTTCCTTGTCAATGTTTGTGTCTTTTTGTTCTAGTACACACTGTTTTTTTAAATAATTCTTGACTTCAGTAATCGTCGGCTGTGTTCTCATTTTCCACTTTTTACAAATCAAATATCTAGAGGCTAGGATAGAGAGATTTATTAATTTTTCATTGTTTTGATAGATATCTTCTTTATTTAGGCATAATATGATTTGGTATAGCGATAAAGTAAGTGTCTCAACTTTTAAAGTAGTTTTAAGCCAGTGTTCTAGTTTGCTCCAGAAATTTCTAATTTTGGGACAATGCCAGAACATATGTATGAGGTCTGCTGCAGGGTAGGAGCATTTAGGGCATTTGTTGAAATGATGGTTATGCACTCCGAGGCCTTTCTCCGGAGTGAAATAGGCCCTATGAAGGAGTCTAGTATGTGCCTCTCGCCAAGTAGCCGACAAAGTGGTCAATGCCACTTTATTAAATGATAACTGAAGAGTTTTAGTGTCAATGTTACTTTGAGGTATTAGGGAAGACCATATCACTGCCATCTTATCCAAAGTGGAGGCGTTCTTTTTACCAATAAGTATGTGGTAACATGGGGCAACAGACATATAGTCATTTTTGTTTAAAATTAGCCAGTTTTCCAACTTATCTAGCGCCCAGTGCCATCCTGCCTCTTTAGTTAAGTCGGCGATGAAGTGTCTTATTTGCAAATATGCAAAAAAGTCTTTGTTATCAAGATTAAATTCGCTCTTCAGTTCGTCAAAGGTCTTAACACATTGTCTGTCAGTGTTGATCAGGCACCTTATTTTGTTAAGGCCCTTACTATGCCAACGATTGAAGACTGTGGAATTTATGCCTGCTTGGAATTGCGGATTCCCTATCAAGGGGAGGTAATTTGAGACAGTGTTAGTAATTGCCAGGAGCTTAGTTATCTTCCACCAGGCCTTGATAGGATTATATATGGTTTTAAGAATCTTTATCTTTATTGGGAGTTTCTTTGGTAAGCAGTGTATCATAGCTAGTGGGAGATATGGTTCACAGACGTTAGACTCTAATTCGTTATTAAGAACATAGTTCTTGGCAAAAATCCAGTCCATTATGATACGGGCTAGGAAACTAAGGTTATAGAATCTAATATCTGGAACTGCTAGTCCTCCCTGGTCTCTTGGTGCAGTAAGTTTGGCAAGGGATATTTTAGATCTTTTTCCCTGCCAAAGAAATTGTCTAAGCCAAGTATTAATAGATCTAATATCTTTCTCCAGCAAAATCAGTGGAACATTCTGCAGAATATATAGAAGTTTAGGGAGAAGAATCATTTTAAATAGTTCTGACCGACCAGAGGTAGATAATGGTAGATGCTGCCAATCTTTTAATTTCTCCTTAATATTGGTTATATTTAATTTATATAGGTTTTTTAAGTCAGTTGGTATATGTATACCCAGGTATTTAAAAGATTCAGAAACCACGCTAAATGGGGTATTTGAAATAGAGCTGTTATTTCTTCTCAACCAGAGAATTTCAGATTTTGATTTATTAACTTTGTAACCTGAAAAAGAACCAAAATGATCTGTTATTTGAAGGAGCCTTGGTATATTGACTTTTGTATTAGATAGGTAAACTAATAAATCGTCCGCATACAGTCCAATTTTTATCCTGAAATTCCGAATTTTTATACCGTCCAGAGATTCCCTTATCATGATTGCTAAGGGTTCAATCGCTATGTCAAAGAGAAGCGGAGAGAGAGGGCAGCCCCAACGTGTTCCTTTGTCTATTCTAATCGGGGAAGAGATGGCATCATTGACTATCAATTGTGTGTGAGATTGTGTATGTAAATTTGCTAAGAAATCAGAAAACATTTTCCTTTAATCCCAAATTTTGATAGAGATGATATTATATGGTTAAAAATTACCGAATCAAATGCTTTTTCAGCATCGATTGACAGAATAGCTAGATCTGGGGTGCCCGCTCTCTCCGCCTCAGAGGAAGGTTCTGGACGTAGTCCATTGTAACCAAGAGTTCTCTAATTTTTGCCGCCGAGTTTCGTTTATTGATAAAGCCAGCTTGATCCGTATAAATGATTCTCATTAAGATAGATTGCAGCCTGTTTGCTAATATAGCGGTCATGATTTTATAATCGGAATTTAGGAGAGCAATTGGCCTATATGACTCTTTTTGTAATGGATCTTTCCCTCCTTTTAAGATCAGAGTCGTAAATGAAGAAGAAAAGGAGGGGAGGACCGACCTATCATTAATGTATAGCTCATTGTAAAGATTGCTCAGGTAGGGTGTTATTTCAGCTGATAGAATTTTGTAAAATTCGTTTGGGAGCCCGTCTGGGCCTGGTGCTTTATTCAGGGAAAGATTGGCGATTACTTCCTCTATTTCTTCTTTTAAGATAGGAGAATTGAGAGTGGCTATCTCTTCGGCAGTGGCTGTGGGATAAGTGATTTTGCTCCAGAACTCTGATGCTTGGACGGCATCATATCCTCTACATGCATATATGTTTCGGTAGTATTCAGTAAATACATCTAATATTTCTTCTGGTTTCATTATCTGCTTCCCCTGGTGAGATAATCTTGCTATCATTGGTTTTTTTCCTTCCTTTTTAGCCAATTTGGCTAGCATTTTTCCAGATTTGTTGCCAAATCTGTATAATTTAGCCTGGAAGCTAATTTCCCTATTGGTTTCTTGAGTCATTAGGAAAGTATCTCTAATAGATTTAGCGCGGACATATTTTGCCCAATTTTGGGGAGTTTTCATAAGCAGAAAATGGTTATATGAATTAACCAGATGATTACTCATTTCCCTCTCCTTTAACTTTACCTTTTTAGCTAACTTGGCAGTGTAGGCGATGATTTCTCCTCTAATTACAGCCTTTGCCGTTTCCCAAAATATATCTGGGCGCTGTATGTATTCTTTGTTAAAGTTGAGATATTCGGTGAATTTGTCTTTAATCCAATTTTTGAATTTTAAATCTGGAGTTAGATGGTAGGGAAAAAAGAATCGTGATATTTTAGATTTGGGGTGATCAAAGTATAGCTCAAGAGAGATAGGGCCGTGATCGGATAGAAGAATTGGCATTATATCCGCTTTTACTTTTGTTATAGGTATATGTTGATCTATTAGGAATAGATCAATCCTAGAGAGGGTTTTATGAGCTTTTGATAAACAGGTGTAATCTTGTGTGTCGGGGTTCTGGGCTCTCCAAATATCACGTAGGATTAAATTATGCTTAATTTGATTAAATATTTTAGAGTCTAAGTTATCTTTTTTCTGTTTTAACTGTTAAGCGTTATTTCTGAGTCTATCTAGAGGGCAATTTGGTGCCATGTTGAAGTCACCTCCTAATATCAAGTGTCCTTCGCTAACTAAAAGAAGTTTTGACTGGATCAAATTCCAGAATTCAGGATCAGTATTATTTGGTCCATATATATTACAAAGTGTGTAAATTGTATGTGAAACTTTCATTTTTACCAAGATATATCTCCCTCCAGGGTCAGCCTCAGAGTGCAAAACCATCACCCCAGGTCTTTTCCCAATAAGTATGGCCACGCCTCTCTTTTTCCCAATACTTGGTGCTGCAAAAACTTCTCTAACCCACTGTGTCTTCAATTTTGAAGATTCTTCTAAGTTTAAATGGGTTTCTTGTAGAAAGCCGATATCAGCTTTAGTCTTTCGGAGGTGGGTAAGTATCGCTTTCCGTTTAATGGGAGTGGAAATACCTCCTACATTCCAAGATACTAATTTTAAGTTATTGGTCGGTTGCATCATTTACACGAGAGGGAGGGAGGAGAGAGAGAGCAAACACATTAAAAAAAAAAAAAAGAAAGAAAGGAGGGAAGAAGGGGGAAAGAGACTTACATACATTAAACAAAACCACCCTAACCCAAGGGGGTTCCCTAACCACAAGGCCTAATTCCTCATTATACAACAGAATCATTTCTTAGTGAGATTTTGCGCTTAGGGTCTTCAGAAAGTTTTCAGCCAATTGAACATCCTCAAATAGATGTGTTTTATCGTTAGCTACAACTTTTAATTTAAAGGGATATATTATAGTGGCACGATGGCCACTCTGTATAAACTTGGTGCAAATAGGGGCCAGCTCTCTTCTCTTAGCAGCTGTGTAGGCCGAGAAGTCTTGAAAAATTAAGATTCTGGCTTTGTCTATGAGAATTGGCTGATTTTTTCTGAAATACTGTAATATCATATTTTTGTCCTGAAAATTAAGTAGTCTTGCAATAACTGGTCTTGGGCGGTTGTCATTTTTATTATGTAAGTGAGGGGTGCCAAGTCTATGAGCTCTCTCTACCAGAATCGGGTGATAAGTTAAGGGGATGCCCAGAGCCTTTGTGAGCGTGCCAGATATAAAAGAGCATAAATCATCATATTGCTTGTCCTCTGGGAGGCCTATTATTCGTATGTTATTTCTTCTAGATTGGTTCTCCAAGTCTTCCAATTTATCAAATATTTTTTTAATATTATTACTTGAAGTTTCTATTTTAGAGCTATGTCCTAGTGTTAGATCTTCCAGATCTGACACGCGTTGTTCCACTTCTTGTAATCTATTGGAGAATTGCCTGATCTCTTGGGTTAGTGAAGAAATGTCTTGTTTAATCTCTGCCCTAAGGGCATCAAATTTGGGTGTGAGAGCTTCAGTTATGCTTCCAACCAAATTTTGTAAATTAAAAGGCTCTGGGATGGGCGCTATCTGGGGTGAGGTTGATTGCGGTTCAGTAATTAAATCCTGAGTGTTTTTGGATTTCCTGTCCCTGTGTCTGACTGCCATAGTCGGTGATGGTGCCTTAGGTGCAGTCGAAAGAAATTTATCCATAAGCCGTGTGTTTATTGTGCTAATGAGGGGGAGGTAATTGTGAAAAGACGTTTATCAAATTATATAGGTGCATTGTTCTTGTGTGTTGCTTAAAAGTAAAGGAGTGTGAAGACGTGTTAGTGTGAAGGAGTGTGGGGAAAAATTATATTCCAAGGGATAGTAGTAATAGGTGTTTAAGTTAGCCTAAACTGGTTAGTGTGAATTAATAGGGGTGTGAGTTTATTCTAGCTATTAGTATAAATGTTCAGTTTAAAATATTCGAAATTATGACAGAGACTCAGTTACAGGAAGTTACTACAATTTAAGTACAAAAAAAAAAAAAAAAAAAAAAGGATTTTTCAGGAAAATTTAACTCTTAGTATTGTCAGAGCAGCAAACATCCGTCTGTTATTAAATGTATGAACAGAGAAGATTAAGTGACTGTTCTCTTTATCTCTCTCTTGTAAAATACAAGTTTTCAGATTTAATAATTTACTTCTTTATATGTTAATAGCAAGGTGGCGTTGTTATGTTAGTCAGGCAACTTTTTATGTATTTGCGCAATGATATTATAATGGGTATTTATGTTATCACTGTTACAGTTTCTCTTGGCAAAAAAAAAAGTGACAATATTTTCACAAGCTTAAATACCTAAGCTGTAACTGTATGATAGTGCACTATCGTTGCCTAGGTTTTATAAATTTAGTATTGTTACAGCGATATTAATCATTTAAACTTATTTATGTATGTTCATAACATCTTTAATAAGAAACCAGAAGGGAATTACTAGTTTAATATTAATGTACTCTATTGTCAAGTATTCTCAACTTGTCTTAGTAGTGCTATATTTTGTAGTCAAGCTTCCCTAGTGTCTATAAGTAGCATCAAACCAAAGTAACTTAAAGTAACACCATTTTCGTTATTCTACCGGTACTTATAAACTAAGGTACTAATCTGAGTTAACAGCTGTGGATACTGAAATTAAGGACCTTTCTTCAGTACCCAACTATTTAATAACTTTTTACACTTTATATGATATTTTCCATGCAAATTATATATTCATACATTTCCAAGATACATTCAGTTCTTAAAAATATAAATAAAGGAGGTTTTTTACAAAATTTCACAAGAATATTTTTTCTTTTCTTATGTAAGCTCCCAAAATATAGAAAGCCTTTCAACATGTATCTGTATAGGTATATGTATCTTAAACAGATTCTAATGAATCTATTGAACTCTATTATATAGGAAAAAATAGAAAGAGGTTAGATACTTGATGAGAAATAACACAGTTCAATATTTCTTTCCAACTATTTTTCCCTTCTTTTGTTCTTTCCTTTTTTCTTTATCTTTCCCCCTTTCTCTCCCGTTTTCTATATGTTTCCTTGCTCTTAGCCCGAAGTTTTATCCTAGAGCATAGAAAAAAGTCCATCCCCGAGATAGCACTTTTCATATAAGCTTTTATAGGAGAGGCATGAAAAGTCAATGTGCTTTCAGGAAAGAATGTTATTAACTGCTAAGGTTATAGCAAGCAGATAAGGGTATTAAATAGGACATATGCATAGGCTGATGCTAAAGTTTCAGGAGTTCACTGAGGAGTGCATACATAGGACAGTTTGAGTCTCATATACTTTACCAGCTCCTAACCAGGAGTATACGATATCTGGAGCGTCCTTTCCGAAAAACCGGGCTTCCCCTACACGCAGCACCAGTGGGAGGGGAAGCGCCGGACTGAGGAGAGAGAGGCAAGAGGAGTCTCGAATCAAGCCACTCGGTGGGGCAGGGCCCAGTTCAGGCGTTGAGGGCTCACAGCTACTTGATTCAGGATAGGCAGCGCAGCAATGAGACGTGGCCCGGGTCCCTCACGCAGCACCGGTGGGAGGGAAGCCCCGAGCCAATAGGAACTGCCGCCCAAGATACCACTGCGCCTCCGCTCTTTCCTGCTGGTCAGAACACTGTGGATCAAAGTGTGTGACAGCTATCTTTCAGGTGAGTGCTGTCCGACGAGTTTGAAGTCTTCGCCCCAGGCCGGGTATGAATGCAGAGGTGAGTGGGGCTAAGAAAAAGTCGTGTTAGGTCTAAGTGGCAGGCTCACCTCCGTTACTCCGTAAGACCAGGTAAGGTTTAGGATTGGGATAACAGCAGTCAGTTAGAATGGCTGCTGTTTTAGTCGGGACCCAGTTTCTTTTATTAAGGATTCAGGTAAGGCTCCGTCATCGGAACTAACGAGTCCACTTGTAAGCACCAGCACCTGGAAAGAAAAGTTCAGCAAGGTGCGGATAATAGGTGTGCTGGTTTAGCCAAAGGTTAACCCCTCTGTACTTCTTCACTACTTAGTGTAACAGGTTTGTTAGTAGTTATATGACTTATAGGTATAAGCGATAGATTTTGCCAAGGCTTTATAGGTCCTTGTGGGTACTGCTGAATGCAGTTTAGTGCTTTGGAATGGCACTAATGCAGGTTCTGATAGTGATGAATTTTTTTGGCTACACAAGCCGCCCTAGGTCTGAGGGTTTGGGCGCAGATTTCCCGCCAGCAGGCTTGAAGGAAGGTAAATCAGAGCAGGTGTCTTGCATGACCATACACCTGGGCTCCTCCTCCGGAACTCAGAGCCTAAATAAGGCATTTTAAACAACTTTCCAATTTACTTTTATTACCAATTTTGCTTTGTTATTTTGGTATCCTTAGTTGAAAGCTAAATCTAGGAGGTGCATGTGCTTATTTCTTAGACCTTGAAGACTGCCTCTAATCTGAAAGCATTTTGACAGTTTTTCACCACTAGAGGGCGTTAGTTCATGTGTTTCATATAGATAACATTGAGCTCAGGCACATGAAGCTCCTAGGAGTCAGCACTGATTGGCTAAAAATGCAAGTCTGTCAAAAGAACTAAAATAAGGGGGCAGTTTGCAGAGGCATAAATACAAGGTAATCACAGAGGTAAAAAGTATATTATTATAACTGTGTTGGTTATGCAAAATTGGGGAATAGGTAATAAAGGGATTATCTAACTTTTTAAACAACAACAATTCTGGTGTTTACTGTCCTTTTAAGTCTATGACATCGGGTAAAGCTTCAGGTCCAGATGACCTACCAGTAGAAATATATAAAATGTTAGAACACAAGTCAGCGGTTCTGTTAGCAAAGCTATATAATGAATATCTGGAAACTAGATAAAAAATTTCAGATAACTTTAAAGCGGCAAATATTACCCTGATACTGAAACCAGAGAAGGATCCTTTATTACCAACATCTTATAGACCCATATCATTACTAAATCTAGACTACAAGATTCTTAGCAAACAGACTTAAAACATATATGGTCCTTTTAATCCATCCAGATCAATCAGGGTTTATCCCAGGTAGAAATTCGACAAAAAAATATTAGGAAAATATTACATCTAATCCATAAAAGCTAAAGAAGGAGAAAAAAATATAAGGCCAGAGACATTTTTACTATCTATTGATGCAGAAAAGACCTTTGATAGGGTGGAATGGTCATGTCTCTTTGATTCACTGGAAAAATATGGAATAACAGGAAAATTCTTAGATATAATTAAAAAATCTATACCAAAAGCCCAGTATTGATTCTAGTAAATCAGGAAACATCAAATCCAATAACCTTATCTAGTCGAAGAAGGCAGGGATGCCCACTGTCACCCCTTCTTTTTAATTTAGTATTAGAAACATTGGCAATAAAATTAAGATTGTTAATACCAGGATACTCTATGGGGAAAATAAATATCAAAATAGCACTATTCGTGGATGATCTTTTATTATGTGTGGTTAACCCAGATAGATTTATTCCGAAGATATTACCCTTAATAGAGTTATACGGTAAAATATCTGGATATAAAATGAATATCCCTAAATCGAAAATAATGTGGTTAAATAAAAATAAGAAAGATACTGTGATGATAGCAGGATGTGATGTCACTAGCATGTGGGCGGGGCTTAGGTCCGGTGTCTGTGTCGCAGTTAGTTTAGTACAATCAACCTGTCTGGATGTGTATTGTTATGCTCTGTAATAAAATAGAGTTGTACCATCATTGCTGTGTCCTGCATATGTCCTGCATCTCATGACATGGTGTCAGAAGTTCTGGACTGCGCTTCTGTTCCTGATCGATTGCAATGTCAAAGTTTACCCCACCTGAGCCTTTTGACTTTTCTCAGCCTGCAGCTTGGCCCACATGGCGTCAGCGGTTTCAGCGCTTCAGGATTGCATCCAAACTGAACAAGGAGAGTGGTGAAGTACAAGTTAATTCTCTTTTATACTCCATGGGGAAAGATGTAGAGCCAGTGTTCAATGCTTTTACTTTTCAAGAAGGGGAAGAAGTTAACTTTGATATAGTTATGGATAAACTCAGTGCCCACTTTGTGCCCAAAAGAAATGTGATTCATGAGAGAGCTTGTTTTCACAAACGTAATCAGCGTGTGGGAGAATCTGTGGAGTCATTTGTGCGCAGCCTGTATGAATTAGCTGAATTCTGTGAGTTTGGTGTTGCTAAAGAAGAGCAAATCAGAGACAGAATAGTTATTGGAATTGCAGATGCTGAAGTCTCCCTGAAGCTGCAGTTAGAACCTGATTTAACGTTAGAAGGGGCTATTAGGATGGCCCGCCAGAGTGAACTGGTGAAAAAGCAAAGTGCTGATCTGAGGTCTGAGAGTATTGTGGATGAAGTGCAACAGTCTAGGAAAATTACTAGTGAAAGGCACAGTGTGAGCGGTAGATCAAAAGTATTGGAAAGGCCTAGAAGTGGATGGGCGCAACATGGCCGATGCACACGGTGCTACCGGGCTCATGATCAGAGTGCTATATGCCCGGCCAGAGATAAAAGATGCAGAAAATGTAACAGAATAGGCCATTTTGAAGTGGTGTGTAAAACTGAATACATTAAGGAGATGCAGGTGGACAGTGACCAGGAGGGTCAGGAAGTGTCTTTTGTGGGGTCTGTTGTGGAACGGACAAGCTCGGAGGAAGATTGGAAAGTTACTTTTACTGTAATGGGAGCCAAAGTTGATTTTAAGATTGACACAGGAGCTGATATCACTGTAATGTCTTTTGCTGAATTTATGAAACTGCCTAGACAGCCCCAGCTGGCGAAGGTTACTACAAATGTTCATAGTCCTGGTGGCCGCATTGATTGTGTGGGGAAATTTCTTGCCAGCTGTGAGTACAAACAAAAAAAGTTCACCATGTGGGTGCATGTGATCCGAGGTCAGTGTGTTAACAGTTTATTGAGCAGAAAAGCAGCCTGTGACTTGGGCCTTGTGGCCAGAGTGAATGAGATCTCTGAAGATATGTTTGGCGAGTTGGGCCTACTGAGCTGCAAACCTGTCCGTATAGCACTTAAAAGTGACGCAGTCCCGTACAGTATTTCTACTCCTCGTAGAATTCCGTTCCCGCTCATGCCTCAAGTGGAGAAAGAGCTCATGCGCATGAAGGCTATGGGGGTTATTGAAGAGGTTGTGGAAGCAACTGATTGGTGTGCCCCCATTGTTCCTGTTGCAAAGAAAAACGGAAAGGTGCGCATCTGTGTGGACCTGAAAAGGTTGAATGAGGCAGTGAAGAGGGAGAGATTTGTGCTGCCGACATTGGAAGATATAGCCCCGAAGTTGGCTGGGGCGAAGTTCTTTTCCACATTAGACGCTTCTAGCGGCTTTTGGCAGATCCCCCTGGATCCAAAGTGCCGCAAACTGACTACCTTCATCACTCCGGTAGGTCGGTTCTGCTTCTGCAGACTTCCCTTTGGGATATCCTCCGCTCCTGAGATCTTTCAGAGGGAAATGAGTTCTCTCCTGAGTGGCCACGTGGGCACAGCAGTCGTCATGGACGACATTCTAGTGTATGGGTCTACAGTGGAAGAGCATGATCAGCGTTTGAGTTGTGTGCTGCAGGCTATCAAAGAGTCTGGGCTGAAGCTGAATAAAGAAAAATGTCATTTTAGGAAAACTGAATTATGCTACTTTGGGCATATCATCAACGGGGATGGCATCAAGCCGGACCCCGAGAAAATTCGGGCTATCGAACAGATGAAAAGCCCTTCGGATGTACATGAGCTGAGACAGATATTGGGCCTTGTAAATTACGTGGGCAAGTTTCTTCCAGATTTATCTACAGTTTTGCACCCTATCACAGAGTTGCTTAAGAAAGATGTTGCCTGGGTCTGGGGACCCTCACAAGAAAAAGCGTTCCTGCATGCTAAGTCCCTGCTGGGATCTGCCCCAGTGCTGGGGTTCTACGACCCTTCAAAAAAGACTGTGGTTAGTGCTGATGCAAGCAGTTATGGGTTGGGGGCTGCACTCCTGCAGCTGAATGACAACAAACTACAGCCCATCGCCTACTGTTCCCGCACACTGACGGCTGCGGAGTCAAAATACGCTCAAATTGAGAAAGAGTGCCTGGCTGCAGTTTGGGCCTGTGAACGCTTTCAGCGTTATCTAGTGGGTTTGGAGAAATTTAGTCTGGAAACTGACCACAAACCGCTAGTCCCTCTTATCAATTCTTATGACATCGACAAAACACCCTTGAGATGCCAGAGACTTTTAATGAGACTACTCAGGTTCAATGTTCAGGCAGTGCATGTGCCGGGGAAGCAGCTGGTTGTGGCAGATACACTGTCCAGGCTCCCGCTGGCTGCTGCTGAAGAATCCTCCACAGAATCGGATGTAAAAGTGTATGTTGATTCAGTTCTGGCCTCTAAGTCCATTTCTTCAAGGAAACTGGAAGAGATAAAGAAAGAGACATATTTGGACACAGATCTGCAAGAAGTTATAAGGTACATAAGAGATGGCTGGCCCGAGAGCCGGGCAGCCTGGATGTCTTTAAATGCTTACCAGCCAGAGAGGTCGCAGCTCACGGAGCTGGAGGGGTTGGTGCTGTTCCAAGACCGTATTGTAATTCCTGTCAGCATGAGGAAGGAGATGTTAAACAGGATTCACGATGGCCACTTAGGCATTACAAAGTGCAGAGAAAGAGCAGCTACAGCTGTGTGGTGGCCTGGGATCAGCTCCGACATTGCAAATCACGTGTCTAAATGTGCCTTTTGCCGGGAACGCCGGCCTACTCAGAGAAGGGAGCCCTTAATGTCTACTCCGCTGCCTGCGGGGCCGTGGCAGAAAATAGCTGCTGATTTGTGCGAACTGCACGGGAAAAAGTTTCTTGTTGTTATCGACTACTATTCCAGGTATTTGGAAATAGCACCCCTGAATGATATCACAAGTCAGGCCGTTATCATTCGCCTGAAGAGCTTGTTCGCCCGCTGGGGCATTCCAATGGAGCTGGTGAGTGATAATGGCATGCAGTTCGCTTCTACAGAGTTCAGTGCTTTCAGCAGGGAATATGATTTTGTACATTCCACGTCAAGTCCACATTATCCGCAGGCCAACGGAATGGCTGAAAGGGCAGTTCAAACAACAAAATTCATTCTAAAGCAATCTGAACCGTACCTAGCCCTCTTGTCATACAGGGCGACGCCCATTCAAGCCACCGGGTTTAGCCCGGCACAGCTGATGCTAGGACGCCAGATTCGCACCACTTTACCCTCAGTGGGTGTCTTCAAGCCGCCTGGCCCTGTTCCTCGGGACGAAGTCCTTAGGAGGGATGAAGAGGCCAAAAAGGGTTATCGTTTCTTCTACGACAGGAGACATTCTGTCAGGCCTTTACAGGAACTGAAAGCGGGCCAAAGTGTCAGAATTAAACTGGATGATGAGAAGAAATGGAAGACGCCTGCTACGGTAGTGGGCCGCTCTCCAGAACCAAGGTCTTACACAGTCCTTACAGAGGGAGGGACGGTTACACGCCGTAACCGAAGACATCTTCAGCCTGTACCTGAGAGTCTGGAACCGGATACCTCAATACCACCGCCGGTGGGATCCCCTGTTCTAAGAGAGGTGCCTTCCCCTCAGCAAGATCATAGCGGGGATATATCTTTGCCTCCAGCAGACTCTTGTTCACCATCTTCTGTATCAGAGGACAGTTCATGCAAAGTTACATCAAGCGGAAGAGTGGTGAGGCTTCCGGCCCGATACAGGGACTGACTTTAGCTAGAACAGTGACCGGAAGTATGGGCAGAATAATCCCATGGTCACTGTGGACTAGGGTAGTCTACCCCGATGTCCAAGTCAGGATGTAATTTATTTGTTCATGTTTTCTAATCTATCTGTTTTTATAATGTTCTAAAACAAAATGTTGTTGTATACCCTGTTGGTGTACCTTGTTAGTTAATATATGCGAATGTATGCTTTGTCTTTGAAAAAGGGGAAGATGTGATGATAGCAGGATGTGATGTCACTAGCATGTGGGCGGGGCTTAGGTCCGGTGTCTGTGTCGCAGTTAGTTTAGTACAATCAACCTGTCTGGATGTGTATTGTTATGCTCTGTAATAAAATAGAGTTGTACCATCATTGCTGTGTCCTGCATATGTCCTGCATCTCATGACAGATACAATATTCCTGTTTACATAAGTAAATCACATAAAATACATAGGCCTAGAAATTTCAAAAGATCCTAAAAAATGGTATGGAATGAACATATCTAAAATGGTGAATTACATAGAACAAAAACTAAAAAGCTGGGTTACCCTCCCAGCGTCACTAACCGGACCTAATTAACCCACGTAATTAAAATGTGTATCTTACATAGAGTATTATACCCATTGCAGCTACTCCCTTTCCTACTATCAAATAAGGATAAGACAACTCTAGAGAGAGCTATTAGGAATTTCTTATGGAGGGGAAAAAAACAAGAATATCCCTTATTAAACTGCAAAGGCCGGTCCGGAAGGGAGGACTGGGCTTACCATGCTTCCAAAAATACAACTGGGCTGTGCTTAGAATAGAATTAGATTGGTTAGCTAAGTCAGAATATTATACATACTTAGAAATAGAACAAACACCAGTCACTAAATGTTCAGTGAACTATTTATTGTTCGCTACTCAAAAGCAAATGGGAAAATAAATGTTCTATAATCCTCTATATAGAGATATCATCCTAACCTGGCGCAAACTAAATAAAATCTTAGAAACAAACTTTAAAATCTCACCTTATTTACCAATAAATGGCAACCCTGCTTTTCCGGCAGGGAATTTGTATAAAAATTTTAATAGCTGTTCACCCCCCCCCCTTTTTTCCTTTTTTTTTCTCTCTCTCTCTCTCTCTCTTCTTTTTCCTTTTTCTCCTAACCTCTAGTTAATAGTAATATCTTACACAATCTTAGAGTATAATGAGGTTTATTTCTTTTTTCTGTTATTGTTGGATATTATGTAAAACTCACTGACATGAATGTTGTACCAAGGGGAGCTGCGTCTCCCATTTTGTACCAAATATGCCTTTTTTCTTTCAATAAAGTCAGTTTAAAAAAAAAAAAATTTAATAGCTGGGTAGAGAAGGGGATAGTAAATATCTCAGCTATAGCTAATTTTAGAAAGGAAGAAATAATATATTTGAATGAATTTCAACAAAGATTTGATTGTCCCATTTCAGCGAAAATACACTATGAACAGCTAAAACACTATGGCCTAGATTTAGAGTTGGGCGGTAGCCGTCAAAACCAGCGTTAGAGGGTCCTAACGCTGGTTTTTACCGCCCGCTGGTATTTGGAGTCAGTCAGGAAAGGGTCTAACGCTCACTTTGCAGCCGCGACTTTTCCATACCGCAGATCCCCCTACGCCATTTGCGTATCCTATCTTTTCAATGGGATCTTTCTAACGCCGGTATTTAGAGTCGTGGCTGAAGTGAGCGTTAGAAATCTAACGACAAAACTCCAGCCGCAGAAAAAAGTCAGGAGTTAAGAGCTTTCTGGGCTAACGCCGGTTTATAAAGCTCTTAACTACTGTGCTCTAAAGTACACTAACACCCATAAACTACCTATGTACCCCTAAACCGAGGTCCCCCCACATCGCCGCCACTCTATTAAAATGTTTTAACCCCTAATCTGCCGCTCCGTACACCGCCGCCAGCTACGTTATCCCTATGTACCCCTAATCTGCTGCCCCTAACATCGCCGACCCCTATATTATATTGATTAACCCCTAATCTGCCGCCCCCGCTATCGCTGACACCTGCATATTTTTTTAACCCCTAATCTGCCGCTCCGTACACCCCGCCAGCTACATTATCCCTATGTACCCCTAATCTGCTGCCCTTAACAACGCCGACCCCTATATTATATTTATTAACCCCTAATCTGCCACCCCCAACGTCGCCTCCACCTACCTACAATTATTAACCCCTAATCTGCCGACCGGATCTCACCGCTACTATAATAAATGTATTAACCCCTAAAGCTAAGTCTAACCCTAACCCTAACACCCCCCTAAGTTAAATATAATTTAAATCTAATGAAATAAATTAACTCTTATTAAATAAATTATTCCTATTTAAAGCTAAATACTTACCTGTAAAATAAACCCTAATATAGCTACAATATAAATTATAATTATATTGTAGCTATTTTAGGATTAATATTTATTTTACAGGCAACTTTGTAATTATTTTAACCAGGTACAATAGCTATTAAATAGTTAATAACTATTAAATAGTTACCTAGTTAAAATAATTACAAAATTACCTGTAAAATAAATCCTAACCTATGTTACAATTAAACCTAACACTACACTATCAATAAATTAATTAAATACAATACCTACAATTATCTACAATTAAACCTAACACTACACTATCAATAAATAAATTAAATGCAATACCTACAAATAAATACAATGAAATAAACTAACTAAAGTACAAAAAATAAAAAAATCTAAGTTACAAAAAATAAAAAAATATTTACAAACATTAGAAAAATATTACAATTTTAAACTAATTACACCTACTCTAAGCCCCCTAATAAAATAACAAAGACCCCCAAAATAAAAAAATGCCCTACCCTATTCTAAATTAAAAAAGTTCAAAGCTCTTTTACCTTACCAGCCCTGAAAAGGGCCCTTTGCGGGGCATGCCCCAAAGAATTCAGCTCTTTTGCCTGTAAAAAAAACACATACAATACCCCCCCAACATTACAACCCACCACCCACATACCCCTAATCTAAACCAAACCCCCCCTTAAATAAACCTAACACTAAGCCCCTGAAGATCTTCCTACATTATCTTCACCTCGCTGGGTATCACACCGATCCGTCCTGGCTCCGATATCTTGATCCAAGCCCAAGCGGGGGGCTGAAGATGTCCATGATCCGGCTGAAGTCTTCATCCAAGCGGGAGCTGAAGAGGTCCATGATCCGGCTGAAGTCTTCTATCAACGGCATCTTCAATCTTCTTTCTTCCGGAGCCATCATCTTCCAGCCGACGCGGATCCAACCTCTTCTACCGACGCCTACTCGCCGAATGACGGTTCCTTTAAATGACGTTATCCAAGATGGCGTCCGTCGAATTCCGATTGGCTGATAGGATTCTATCAGCCAATCGGAATTAAGGTAGGAAAATTCTGATTGGCTGATGGAATCAGCCAATCAGAATCAAGTTCAATCCGATTGGCTGATCCGATCAGCCAATCAGATTGAGCTTGCATTCTATTGGCTGATCGGAAAGAAGATTGAAGATGCCGTTGATAGAAAACTTCAGCCGGATCATGTACCTCTTCAGCTCCCGCTTGGATGAAGACTTCAGCCGGATCATGGACATCTTCAGCCCCCCGCTTGGGCTTGGATCAAGACATCGGAGCCAGGACGGATCGGTGTGATACTCGGCGAGGTGAAGATATGGTAGGAAGATCTTCAGGGGCTTAGTGTTAGGTTTATTTAAGGGGGGTTTGGGTTAGATTAGGGGTATGTGGGTGGTGGGTTGTAATGTTGGGGGGGGTATTGTATGTGGGTTTTTTTACAGGCAAAAGAGCTGAATTCTTTGGGGCATGCCCCGCAAAGGGCCCTTTTCAGGGCTGGTAAGGTAAAAGAGCTTTGAACTTTTTTAATTTAGAATAGGGTAGGGCATTTTTTTATTTTGGGGGTCTTTGTTATTTTATTAGGGGGCTTAGAGTAGGTGTAATTAATTTAAAATTGTTGTAATATTTTTCTAATGTTTGTAAATATTTTTTTATTTTTTGTACTTTAGTTAGTTTATTTCATTGTATTTATTTGTAGGTATTGTATTTAATTTATTTATTGATAGTGTAGTGTTAGGTTTAATTGTATTTATTTGTAGGTAGTTTATTTAATTTATTTATTGATAGTGTAGTGTTAGGTTTAATTGTAGATAATTGTAGGTATTGTATTTAATTTATTTATTGATAGTGTAGTGTTAGGTTTAATTGTAACTTAGGTTAGGATTTATTTTACAGGTAATTTTGTAATTATTTTAACTAGGTAGCTATTAAATAATTATTAACTATTTAATAGCTATTGTACCTGGTTAAAATAAATACAAAGTTGCCTGTAAAATAAATATTAATCCTAAAATAGCTACAATATAATTATAATTTATATTGTAGCTATATTAGGGTTTATTTTACAGGTAAGTATTTAGCTTTAAATAGGAATAATTTATTTAATAAGAGTTAATTTATTTTGTTAGATTTAAATTATATTTAACTTAGGGGGGTGTTAGTGTTAGGGTTAGACTTAGCTTTAGGGGTTAATACATTTATTATAGTAGCGGTGAGCTCCGGTCGACAGATTAGGGATTAATTATTGTAGGTAGCTGGCGGCGACGTTGTGGGGGGCAGATTAGGGGTTAATAAATATAATATAGGGGTCGGCGGTGTTAGGGGCAGCAGATTAGGGGTACATAACTATAATGTATGTTGCGGTGGTGTACGGAGCGGCAGATTAGGGGTTAATAATAATATGCAGGTGTCAGCGATAGCGGGGGCGGCAGATTAGCGGTTAATAAATATAACATAGTGGTCGCGATGTTAGGGGTACATAGGGATAACGTAGCTGGCGGCGGTGTACGGAGTGGCAAATTAGGGGTTAATAATAATATGCAGGGGTCAGTGATAGAGGGGGCGGCAGATTAGGGGTTAATAAGTGTAAGGTTAGGGGTGTTTAGACTCGGGGTACATGTTAGGGTGTTAGGTGCAGACGTAGGAAGTGTTTCCCCATAGGAAACAATACCAGCGGTATTTAAAAGGTGCGGGAGAAAAAAAGCACGCGTAGCTAACGCACCCCTTTGCCCGCAGAACTCTAAATCTAGCCGTATATAATGGCCTTACTTAACCATAGCTGCGGTAAAAGTAAAATAGGAGAAATTGGAGAAATAATCAAAAAGCAGGTGACAAACAGGTTCTCCCTATCAGCTATATATGAATGGATACACAATTAATTGATATTTATAGAAAAAGATCGTACAAGGGAAATATGGGGCAAAATTTTACAACAAAATACAAAAGATAATATGATAGAATACAGCATTAGGGATGTATATAAAGCTACATTATCGACTGCCTTAAGAGAATCACAAATTAGAATGATTAATAGAGACTATTTGATAGTATCTAGACTTAAATATTGGGAAAAAGATCTGGTAAACATTTGCTCAAAATGTAATCTGTATAACCCTGACTTGAGAGACTATCTGTGCAATTGCCCTAAAGTAAATCAATATTGGAGCAAAGTAAGTAATTTGCTCACAAAAACCGTTGGGTCATAAATTTGTATTTCAGAACTAAATGTATACTTTCCTACTATGGAATTTCAACCAAACGGTATGAAAAATTTGATTATAAATACAATACTTATAGCAAGACAATTAATATTTAACCTTTGGATTACAAAAAAAGCTCCATCAATAACAAAATAAAAAAATAACATCAGATTTTTTTTTATAGTTGAACAATGTGATATGTTGTTTGATAAAATGAACCGTTTCAAATATTTCAGAAATAACTGGGGATTGTATTTGAAATTATTTAGTATTGTCAGAATACAAGATGAAATGGCAGGATGTCTTTTAAATAAGACATTTAAATATATTTTTCTTTATGTCTTAGAGCAGACTGCATGTAGAGGTCATTTATATATGTATACAAGGGAAAGGGGCTAGATTTAAAATACCAAAGGAAGAAAGAGTAATATAGAAATGTTATTAATTATTCTTATTTGGTTATATGTTTGGATATCATATAATATAGAATGTTTTTGTATTTCAATAACGATTTAAACCCCCCCCCCACAAAAAATCCATGTCTTTTCAATTGGACTTTGTTGACTAGCATATGTACATATGCTCAGCAACACTGCACTTCTGGGAGCTAGCTGTTCCGATCAGCCAATAGAATGCAAGCTCAATCTGATTGGCTGATTAGATCAGCCAATCGGATTGAACTTGATTCTGATTGGCTGATTCCATCAGCCAATCAGAATTTTCCTACCTTAATTCCGATTGGCTGATAGAATCCTATCAGCCAATCGGAATTCGAGGGACGCCATCTTGGATGACGTCCCTTAAAGGAACCGTCATTCATCGGGAAGTCGTCGGAAGAAGAAGATGAGTCCGCGGTGGAGGTCTTCAAGATGGAGCCGGTCGTCATCGGATGAAGATAGAAGATGCCGCTTGGATCAAGATGGTTGCCGGTCCGGATCGCCTCTTCTTCCCGGATAGGATGAAGACTTCGGAGCCTCTTCTGGACCTCTTCAGCCGCCGGATTATGGATCGCCAGCCCCCGCTTGGGCTTGGATGAAGATTTTGGAGCCTGGAACGATCGGTGATACCTGGTATGGTGAAGATAAGGTAGGAAGATCTTCAGGGGCTTAGTGTTAGGTTTATTTAAGGGGGGTTTGGGTTAGATTAGGAGTATGTGGGTGGTGGGTTGTAATGTTGGGGGGGTATTGTATGTTTTTTTTACAGGCAAGAGAGCTGAATTCTTTGGGGCATGCCCCGCAAAGGGCCCTTTTAAGGGCTGGTAAGGTAAAAGAGCTTTGAACTTTTGTAATTTAGAATAGGGTAGGGCATTTTTTTATTTTGGGGGTCTTTGTTATTTTATTAGGGGGCTTAGAGTAGGTGTAATTAGTTTAAAATTGTAATATTTTTCTAATGTTTGTAAATATTTTTTTATTTTTTGTAACTTAGTTCTTTTTTATTTTTTGTACTTTAGTTAGTTTATTTAATTGTATTTATTTGTAGATATTGTATTTAATTAATTTATTGATAGTGTAGTGTTAGGTTTAATTGTAGATAATTGTAGGTATTTTATTTAATTAATTTATTGATAGTGTAGTGTTAGGTTTAATTGTAACTTAGGTTAGGATTTATTTTACAGGTAATTTTGTAATTATTTTAACTATTTTAGCTATTAAATAGTTCTTAACTATTTAATAGCTATTGTACCTGGTTAAAATAAATACAAAGTTACCTGTAAAATAAATATAAATCCTAAAATAGCTATAATATAATTATAATTTATATTGTAGCTATATTAGGGTTTAATTTACAGGTAAGTATTTAGCTTTAAATAGGAATAATTTATTTAATAAGAGTTAATTTATTTCGTTAGATTTAAATTATATTTAATTTAGGGGAGTGTTAGGGTTAGGGTTAGACTTAGCTTTAGGGGTTAATCCATTTATTACAGTAGCGGCGAGATTCAGTCGGCAGATTAGGGGTTAATAATTGAAGTTAGGTGTCGGCGATGTTAGGGAGGGCAGATTAGGGTTTAATACTATTTATTATAGGGTTATTGAGGCGGGAGTGAGGCGGATTAGGTGGTTAATAACTTTATTATAGTAGCGGTGTGGTGCGCTCGGCAGATTAGGGGTTAATAAATCTAGGCAGGTGGAGGCGACGTTGAGGGGGGCAGATTAGGGGTTAATAAATATAATATAGGGGTCGGCGGTGTTAGGGGCAGCAGATTAGGGGTACATAAGGATAACGTAAGTGGCGGCGCTTTGCGGTCGGCAGATTAGGGGTTAATTATTGTAGGTAGCTGGCGGCGACGTTGTGGGGGGCAGGTTAGGGGTTAATAAATATAATTTAGGGGTTGGCGGTGTTAGGGGCAGCAGATTAGGGGTACATAAGTATAACGTAGGTGGCGGTCGGCAGATTAGGGGTTAAAAAAATGTAATCGAGTGGCGGCGATGTGGGGGGACCTCTGTTTAGGGGTACATAGGTAGTTTATGGGTGTTAGTGTACTTTAGCGCACAGTAGTTAAGAGCTTTATAAACCGGCGTTAGCCCAGAAAGCTCTTAACTACTGACTTTTTTTCTGCGGCTGGAGTTTTGTCGTTAGATTTCTAACGCTCACTTCAGACACGACTCTAAATACCGGCGTTAGAAAGATCCCATTGAAAAGATAGGATACGCAATTGACGTAAGGGGATCTGCGGTATGGAAAAGTCGCGGCTGGAAAGTGAGCGTTAGACCCTTTAATGACTGACTCTAAATACCGGCGGTAGCCCAAAACCAGCGTTAGGAGACTCTAACGCAGGTTTTGACGGCTACCGCCCACCTCTAAATCTAGGCCACTGTGTTTAAGCCATTTGTATTGCTAAACACACTCATATGTAAGTAACAGTGCAATAATAAAATGCTTCACCACATTAGGGCATTTTATTTTTTTAATTTTATGTCCCTTTAGTAACATAGTAACATAGTAGATAAGGTTGAAAAAAAGACTGAAGTCCATCGAGTTCAACCTATACAAATCTAAAATACTTACAAAAAGCTCCAGTTAAGCTTAAATAACCCCATTAAAATGTGACCCATTTAATACTAGCAATCATATCCATGAATTTTGTTAGTATACAGAAACTTATCCAGACTATTTTTAAATGTATCTATGGTATTGGCATTCACTACCTCCTTTGGTAATGAGTTCCACAATTTTATTGCTCTCACAGTGAAAAAACGTTTCCGTTGCAGGAGATTAAATCTCCTTTCCTCCAACCTTAAATTATGACCTCTTGTCAGAAACAATTTTCTTGGAATAAACAGAGCTTCTGCCATCTCTGTATATGGGCCTTGAATATATTTATATAAAGTAATCATGTCACCTCTCAAGCGCCTTTTTTCTAAAGAAAACAGAAAACAGACCCAGTTTGGCTAGCCTCTCCTCATAGGTTAATTTCTCCAATCCCCTTATTAGCTTTGTGGCCCTTCTCTGAACTTTTTCTAGTTCTGCAATATCTTTTTTAGCAATTGGTCCCCAGAACTGCACTCCAAACTCAAGGTGAGGTCTTACCAGGGCTTTATATAATGACAGAATTATGCTTTCCTCCCTTGAATCAATACCTCTTTTAATACATGCTAGTATCTTATTAGCCTTTGAAGCCGCTGCCCTGCATTGTGCACCCATCTTTAGCTTGTTATCTATTACTACTCCCAAATCCCTTTCCTCCTGTGTTTGGCTAAGTCTTGTCCCATTTAAAAAATACGTAGCCTGCTTATTTTTACTTCCAAAATGTAGAACCTTGCATTTTTCCGTATTAAATCTCATTTTCCATTCACTTGCCCATAGTTCTAATTTTAGCAAATCCCTTTGTAAAGACAGTTCGTCCTGCTCTGACCTTATGACCTTACTTAACTTAGTATCATCTGCAAAAATAGAGATGTCGCTATTTAATCCTTGCTCCAAGTCATTTATAAAAATATTAAAAAGAACAGGGCCCAGTACTGATCCCTGGGGGACGCCACTGATTACCTTTGTCCAATCTGAGTATGATCCATTTACTACTACTCGTTGCTCCCTATCTTTTATCCAGTTATTTATCCATGAGCTAACATTTTCAGCTATTCCCAGTCCCTTAATTTTGTGCATTAATCTCTCATGTGGCACTGTATCAAATGCCTTTGCAAAATCTAAGTATATCACATCCACTGATTCCCCTTTATCTATATTTTGACTTACTTCCTCGTAGAATCTAATCAGATTAGTTTGACATGATCTATTTCTCATATTTTAGATTTTACTTTATCAGTTGTAATGAAGTTGCACTATAACTTACTTTTTAATGTAATGTCACACTCTTCCAGAGGTTTCTGTAAGATTATTTTAGTCACCTTTTCTATCTTGAAGATATCACAGAGTTAACAAATAGACCTTAAAGGGACATAATCATGAAAGAAAACTTTTCAGATTTACTTCTATTATCAAAATTGTTCATTTTCTTGGTATACTTTGTTGAAGGAGAGCAATTCTCTACTGTGAGCTAGGTGAACACATTAGGTGAGTCAGTGACAAGCAGCTAGATGACAGTAGTGCATTTCTTCTGAGCCTTCCTATGTATGCTTTTCAACAATGGATACGAAAGAACAAAGCCAATTAAATAAGATAAGTAAAATGGAATTTTTAAAAATTGCATGTTATTTCTGAATCATGGAAGTTTAATTTTTATTTACTGTCTCTTTAATGCCATTGCTCCCCTGCAAATCTATGTACACAAAATCAACCCATACTAAGTTTCAAGAAGCTCATTGAATAGAAAATTGCTTGGGCTGGAATAGATCTGCACAAGGACCTAAGAGGGGAGGAAGGGGGGGGGGGGAGCATTACAATTAAATATGTTATTGTTTTAGTTAAATACAACTATTTAAATTGCTGTTATTAAGGTAATCATTATTTTTCGCCTTCCAATAAAGTACATCAGAAAAGTTGATCAAATATGAATGATTAACCTATCAAACTGGAGATAGTTCACCTCAAAAATAAGTTAATTAATTTCAGTGATCTATCTATGCATATTTAATAATAATAATAATAATATATAACCAAATCAGTAATGGTCTGATATAACTGGAAAAATAATCTGAAAAGTTATTATTAAAAATGTAAGCCAGGGGGCGTGTCCGAACCACGTACTGGATAGGACGTATCTACTGCAGGCTCTAGAAGAAACCTCTTCAATCCACCGATTTTAGAGAATTTAACAGCTAAAATATACTTATATCTCTGTGATTTATGTTGCCAATCATACGGTGGCTATGTTTCGATAGCTGTTTACATGACCCAAGAGCCACAGATTGGACGACTAATACCTAAGGCGGTGGCCTACTAATAGGTAGAGACTCCCCCCGGCTCCTCCGGGTTACCAGTGCTGGCAGCAGGTTTCTGCCTTACTGTTCTCTAATACATCGCTAAGCAGAATTTTTTTTTTTTACAGACAACAATTTTGCAAGGGTACGGGTCCTTAAGTTGCTGCACACAAGATTGCTTTCAAGATGGCGACCGCATGGGAGATGAGCCTGGAGCAGGAGCTAGATCAGCGTTTTGCTAAATTGGAGAATCTACTCCTTAGAATCTATCATCGATCACTCCCATTAGACCGTACTCAGAGCACCCTACCAACTATAAACAACATACCCATGGAAGAACCAACACGGATCTCTATACCACATCCAAACAAAGATGGCGACTGGAGAGAGATAACGACAGAGAGTGTTCCTCAGCCCGTAGAAAATCCTCTGATACAGCCACAGAAAAGGGAACTTCCCACAACAGCACAGGCCATTAGGCTTATTCCTAGCAGCAAGGAGGCAGCCCTGAATAGCTCCGGCTTGCAGCCCACGCAGAAGAGCCCTGGCGCGGCTGCAAGAATAACATATACTCTTAGGCTATCCGGTAAGAGCATATTTACCCCTTCAGATGCAGATGGGTTGGCTTTGTCCGATCCGGATACCCAGATAGACTCTGTCATTGACACTAAAGAGGTAATGTTGGCGCCAAAGACTTCCCTTGTACAAGTACTGGCGGCATTTGGTGACACTGGGACATATATACATACCAAGCCTAATCAGAAGTGTCATGCAATGGGTAACATATACCAGTTAATAGCCTGTGGGAATCCTACCTTTGAACCTGAGATCGAGGGGATTGAACTTGAGTACTCACGTCCCTCTTTGCACTTATAGGTAAAGGCCGTGTATGGGAAAGATTGCATCATCCTGTGGCCACGCAAACTGGGTAATCATAAAGGGACACTGCTCAGGCTGCAATTTGATTCAGGGGGCTGACGAAAAGCAAAAAGGATCATATTAAAACTGTCTGTATATCTCCCTGTTCAATGGAACTATTGTTAATGTTCCCAAGAAACTTTTTGTTGGTTTAAAACGTTATGCTATGTTTCCATAAGTATATAATAAGCACCCCAAAATGTTATTTATTATATGTATATCTGGCAAAAGGCGGTTGCTACCATACCCTCGGCAGTCCAGTAAAAACCTATCTCCATAACACACTCTGTTAGCAAATACCCAATTCATAGCAATGCTTATTTCTCCTGTAAGGTGTATCCAGTCCACGGGTTCATCCATTACTTGTGGGATATTCTCCTTCCCAACAGGAAGTTGCAAGAGGACACCCACAGCAGAGCTGTCTATATAGCTCCTCCCCTAACTTCCACTCCCAGTCATTCTCTTGCAACTCTCGACAAGAAAGGAAGTATCAAGAGATATGTGGTGACTTAGTGTAGTTTTACCTTCAATCAAGAGTTTGTTATTTTTAAATGGTACCGGCGTTGTACTGTTTTTCTCTCAGGCAGAAATTAGAAGAAGAATTCTGCCTGGAGATTTGATGATCTTAGCGGTTTGTAACTAAAGTCCATTGCTGTTCTCACACATAACTGATGAATATAACACATAACTGATGAATATGGGAAAACTTCAGTTGGGGGAATGGCCTGCAGATTACCTGCTTTGAGGTATGTTCAGTATTTTTATTTCTAGAGAGATGAATAAGTTCTAGAAAATACTGACAGAGCCTTGTGTATTTGAGGTAAGCCTGATGCAGTGATTTAACAGCGACTGGGATCATGCTTACATAACAGGGTAATACTCATGTTAATATTCATATTGCTTAGTGACAAAACATTTACATGATTTCAAAAATAGGACGTTTTTTCTCTGAGGGAGATAAGTCTTTATTTGGGGCCTAGTTTCCACATGGCTAGTCAGATACTCCCAGGAGTATTTTCTTAAGGCCCCTCTGACATCCAGTACATGGTGGGAGGGGCCTATTTTAGCGCTCTAACTGCGCAGTTTTAATACAGACTGAGACATCCAGCTTTCCTAGAAGAGTCCCCTGGCATCTGAGAACCATTTCAAAGGGGTTATTTCTACACAAAATCGTATTTATGAGCAGGTAGGAGCCTCAGCAGAGCTGTGGCATTGTGCTCAATTGATTTTTAACGTTTTTTAAAGTTTTTCAATCCGGTTTAGGGCCTAAGGGGTTAATCATCCATTTGCAAGTGGGTGCAATGCTGCTTTAGTCCCTTATTCACACTGTAAAATTTTCAAAGATTTTACTGTATTTTTTCAATGTTTTGCAGTTTAAAGGGACACTCAATCAAAATTAAACTTTCATTATTCAGATAGAGCATGTAATTTTAAACAACTTTCCAATTTACTTCCACTAACTAAATGTGCACAGTATTTTTATATTTAAACTTTTTGAGTCACCAGCTCCTACTGAGCATGTGCAAGAATAAGTGTGTATGCATTTGTGAATGGCTGATGGCTGTCACATGGTACGTGTATGCATTTGTGATTGGCTGATGGCTGTCACATGGTACAGGGGGAGTGGAAAAGGACATAACTTTTAAAATTGTCAGAAAAAAAATCTACTACTCATTTGAAGTTCAGACTAAGTGCTATTGCATTGTCTCGTTATCTTGCATTTGTTGATTATGCAAATCTACTGTGTTGACTGTTCCTTTAAGTGCTAGTTTTTTTCTCTTAAAGGCACAGTAACGTTTTTGTTTAATTGCTGTTTCACCTTTATTAAAGTGTTTTCCAAGCTTGCTTGTCTAATTACTAGTCTGTTAAACATGTCTGACATAGAGGAAACTCCTTGTTCAATATGTTTGGAAGCCATTGTGGAACCCCCTCTTAGAATGTGTACCAAATGTACTGAAATTTCTATAAACACTAAAGACCATATTATGGCACTTAAAGATTTATCTCCAGGGGATTCTCTGACTAAAAAGAGGTAGATTATGCCATCTAACTCTCCCCATGTGTCAGAACCTATAACTCCCGCTCAAGTGACGCCAAGTACATCTAGCGCGTCTAATTCTTTTACCTTACAGGACATGGCGGCAGTTATGAATGCTACCCTCATAGAGGTATTCTCCAAACTGCCAGGGCTACAAGGAAAGCGAGAAAGCTCTGAGGATAGAATTAATACAGAGCTTTCTGACGCTTTATTGCCTCTGTCCGATATATGACAGCGTTTAAATTTAAGCTTGAACACCTCCGCTTATTGCTTAGGGAGGTTTTAGCGACTCTGGATGACTGTGACCCCATTGTGGTTCCAGAGAAATTGTGTAAAATGGACAAATACTTTGCAGTACCTGTTTACACCGATGTTTTTCCAGTCCCTAAGAGGTTTTCGGAAATTATTACTAAGGAATGGGATAGACCAGGTGTGCCGTTCTCTCCCCCTCCTGCTTTTAAAAAGATGTTTCCCATAGATGCCACCATACGGGACTCGTGGCAGACGGTTCCTAAGGTGGAGGGAGCAGTCTCCACCCTAGCTAAGCGTACAACTATCCCCGTCAAGGACAGTTGTGTTTTCCTAGATCCTATGGATAAAAAATTGGAGGGTCTCCTTAAGAAAATTTTTATACATCAAGGTTTTATTCTCCAGCCTTTTGCATGCATTGCCCCAGTTACTGCTGCAGCGGCTTTTTGGTTTGAGTCTCTTGAGGAGGCTCTACAGGTGGAGACCCCGTTAGATGATATTCTAGACAGGATTAAAGCTCTTAAGTTAGCTAACTCCTTTATTTCTGACGCCATTTTTCATTTAGCCAAGCTAACGGCTAAGGATTCAGGTTTTGCCATTTTGGCGCGTAGGGCGCTATGGCTTAAGTCCTGGTCAGCAGACGTTACTTCAAAGTCTAAGCTTCTTAACATCCCCTTCAAGGGACAGACCCTATTTGGGCCCGGTCTGAAGGAGATCATTTCTGATATTACTGGAGGAAAAGGTCACGCCCTTCCTCAGGATAGGTCCAATAAGTTAAGGACCAAACAGAATAATTTTTGTTCCTTTCAAAACTTCAAGAGTGGCGCAGCTTCAGTTTCCTCTAATGCAAAACAAGAGGGAAATTTCTCTCTCCCCTCTCACAAAAGTTTCCTTCCTAGGAACACTGATAGATTCAGTAGAAATGAAAATTTTTCTGACAGAGGTCAGGTTATAAAAGCTTCTAACTTCCTGCCGTGCTCTTCATTCCCCTTCTCGGCCGTCAGTGGCTCAGTGTATGGAAGTAATCGGCCTAATGGTAGCGGCAATGGACATAGTTCCGTTTGCCCGCCTACATCTCAGACCACTGCAACTTTGCATGCTCAATCAGTGGAATGGGGATTACACAGATTTGCCCCTCTGCTAAATCTGGATCAAGAGACCAGGGATTCTCTTCTCTGGTGGTTCTCTCTGGTCCATCTGTCCAGGGGAATGAGTTTCCGCAGGCCAGAGTGGACTATAGTCACGACAGATGCCAGCCTTCTGGGCTGGGGCGCAGTCTGGAACTCCCTGAAGGCTCAGGGTTCGTGGACTTAGGAGGAGGCACTCCTTCCGACTTTTCATCCGGGGGAGTGGGAGCTGATTCAACTATGGGGCAAGCCAGAAGTGGATCTGACGGCGTCTCGCTAGAACGCCAAGCTTCCCTCTTACGGGTCCAGGTCAAGGGATCCCCAGGCAGCGCTGATAGATGCTCTAGCAGTGCCCTGGTCCTTCAGCCTGGCTTATGTGTTCCCTCCATTTCCTCTCCTCCCTCGTCTGATTGCCAAGATCAAGCAGGAGAGAGCTTCAGGGATTTTGATAGCACCTGCGTGGCCACGCAGGACTTGGTATGCAGATCTGGTGGACATGTCATCCCTTCCATCATGGACTCTGCCGCTGAGGCAAGACCTTCTACTCCAAGGTCCATTCAAACATCCAAATCTAATTTCTCTGCGGGTGACTGCTTGGAGATTGAACGCTTGATTTTATCAAAACGTGGCTTCTCCGAGTTGGTCATTGATACCTTGATTCAAGCTTGTAAGCCTGTCACCAGGAAAATTTATCATAAGATATGGTGTAAATATCTTCATTGGTGTGAATCCAAGGGTTACTCATGGAGTAAGGTCAGGATTCCTAAGATATTGTCTTTTCTCCAAGAAGGATTGGAAAAAGGATTATTGGCTAGTTCCTGAAAGGGACAAATTTCTGCTCTGTCTACTCTTTTGCACAAGCGTCTGGCAGATTTCCAGACGTTCAGGCGTTTTGTCAGGCTTTAGTTAGAATCAAGCCTGTGTTTAAACCTGTTGCTCCGCAATGGAGTTTAAATTTAGCTCTTAAAGTTCTTCAAGGGGTTTCGTTTGAACCTTTGCATTCCATAGATATCAGGCTTTTATCTTGGAAAGTTTTGTTCTCAGTAGCTATCTCTTCGGCTTGAAGAGTTTCAGAATTATCAGCCTTACAGTGTGATTCCCCTTATCTGGTCTTCCATGCAGATAAGGTAGTTTTGCGTACCAAACCTGGATTTCTTCCTAAGGTGGTTTCTAATAAGAATATCAATCAGGAGATTGTTGTTCTGTCACTGTGTCCTAATCCTTCCTCAAAGAAGGAACGTCTGTTACACAATCTTGACGTGGTTTGTGCTTTAAAGTTCTATTTACAAGCTACTAAGGAGTTTTGTCAAACATCTGCATTGTTTGTTTTCTACTCTGGAAAGAGAAAAGGCCAAAAGGCTTCGGCAACTTCTCTTTCTTTTTGGCTAAGAAGCATAATCCGTTTAGCTTATGAGACTGCTGGCCAGCAGCCTCCTGAAAGAATTACAGCTCATTCCACTAGAGCGGTAGCTTCCACATGGGCTTTTAAAAATGAGGCCTCTGTTGAACAGATTTGTAAGGCGGCGACTTAGTCTTCGCTTCATACCTTTTCTAAATTCTACAAATTTGATACTTTTGCTTCCTCTGAGGCTATTTTTGGGAGAAAGGTCTTACAGGCAGTGGTGCCTTCCGTTTAAGTGCCTGCCTTGTCCCTCCCTTCATCCGTGTCCTAAGGCTTTGGTATTGGTATCCCACAAGTAATGGATAAACCCGTGGACTGGATACACCTTACAAGAGAAAACAAAATTTATGCTTACCTGATAAATTTCTTTCTCTTGTGGTGTATCCAGTCTACGGCTGCCCTGTCACTTTAAGGCAGGTGTTTTTTTATTTTTGAACTACAGTCACCACTGCACCCTATAGTTTCTCCTTTTTTCTTGCTTGTCTTCGGTCGAATGACTGGGAGTGGCAGTTAGGGGAGGAGCTATATAGACAGCTCTGCTGTGGGTGTCCTCTTGCAACTTCCTGTTGGGAAGGAGAATATCCCACAAGTAATGGATGAACCCATGGACTGGATACACCACAAGAGAAAGAAATTTATCAGATAAGCATAAATTTTGTTTTCCTGGGCACTAACATAATATTTTGGAGCGCAAGACTGACATTGGTGATACTTATTTATACCTTGCACCTCTTTAATGCACGGCACTTACTTGGGCGGTAGCTGCCTATATATTTAAAAAGGAATGCCATGCTACATATTGGTCTATACACAACCTTACGCCTTATGCTGCCCATGGTATCTAGGTGTGTTAATCCTAAACTGTTATAACCACCCGCATGGGTGTCATACCCCACATTTCCTAGGTAGTACATTGTATGACACTGTTATTTTTATAGCACTGTAGCAACTGACCTGCTAGAACTTACAAGAGCACACAATATGACCGGGAAAGGAATACCCTTGTACACTTCTTTTTTACTCACTAATAAGCTCTTTCGCCATGTATTAAAATTATCTGTGCGAGAAGCAACTTGCCTACATTTAAGAGATGGTGCCTGACGAATCGGACCTGATCTTGTTTCTATTTATATCACAATGTTTTTTGTATATAGTTCTATCTAGTTTAAATAATCCCAATATATTTTGGAAGCATATTAATTATAGGTCCAAGAGTGACTTAGAAACTTGTTACATGGGACAAAAATGAGGATTGTTTTAGCAATATACTGTACTTGTACATGTACCAATACATTTTGGTTTTCCTATCTTGTACTTGCTATTCATGTATGCATATTTCCTCAATAAAAAAATTAAAAAAAAAAAAATGTAAACCATGATTTAAATCTATTTAAATCTGTCTTACTGGCTAGTGATTTTAATCGTGATTTAAATCAAGTTGATTTAAATCAAATCCACCCTGTAAAATAATAACATTAATATACATCATGGCTTGATATATAAAACATAAATAATTGGGGGACGTGTCCGTGCTATGGTCGAAAATGACTGCTAAGCTGGGAGCTCTGTAAGGATGATTTACATTCCGCCATGGAGTCTGAATTTTTTCAAGCCATCCAGCTTGGAAATCCATACCAAAACATAGAGGATTTTCTACTGATTTGGATGATATCTATATTGTGTGTCACAGGACTTTCCAGGTCAGACCACTGAGACTTTTTGGCAGCTCTCTATGAGACAAAGGCTCAGCACCCCCCCCCCCCCCCCCCCGGATTACCGGGTAAGCTAAGAGCAGTCTAAACTCTAGAATTTTCATACTTTATATACTGTACAGACATGGAGGCAATACAAACCATTCTTATGGACTTTGAAAGGTCAATTTGTGAAAGAATTGATAATCTCATCTTATTGATGAAACCTGGAGTGATGGTGTCAAGAGATCTCTTGCTAAGTGCGGAGCTAGTGGAAGATGTTATAACCTCCCAGAGTATTGTGGCACCAAATATTTTACACTCTCTGTGGGCACTGAAAAGTGAGGAAACCCCTGTTGGTCTCTCGGCAAGAATGATTCTATTGGTTTAATTGGGGACTGCCGCAACTGTGTTGTTGTTTCATTTCGAGCGGATGTTTTGGGGATTGTGGCCGGCTCCCTAATGTGCGACTCATATGTTCATGCAGTTGAGAGCTGACTTACCATTTGAGCCAGGCGAGGCTAATCTGTATATACTTACCATCTTTGGTTGATACCTGCAGTCTGGTCCGACTTCCCTGTGCGACTCCTGCTCCTGCAGTATTTTGAACCTTGGCTCCTCTTCTGGCTCTTAAACCCTGAAGATTGTGTAGTACTTGGCACTTATGAGCAGGGCCGCCACTAGAAATTTTGGGGCCCCTGACTTGACCATTGATCAGAGCCCCACCTTTGACATGTGCAATTTTTGACCAAGTGACTAAAACGTATATGCACTTTATTCTTAAGTGTAGTCAAACTTGGAAATGTTGTAAAGGTAGTAACACACAAACACAAACACACTCATACACGGAAACACACACTCACACATAAGGATTCACATATAGACACTCTAGAAGACACGCAAAGAAACACACAACACACTCGGACACAGACACCCAAACAGACACTCAGCACTTGTTCCTGACAAGTAATGAGGTAGGCTACAGTTTTGTCAAAAAAGGAGATATACAAAACAAAATATGGAGTTCTGATTTTCTTTTTGTCAAGGAAAATGCCAACTAAATGATGACAGCAGCATGCAGTGGCTGAAAGGAAGGGCCCTGAACTGCCTAAACAATAATTTAAAGGTTAAATTATGGATTGGTGACTTCTGGAAAGGTATCATTAGTCTCTAAGTCTGTAGAAAGATGTGAATAATCAGTAGTAAGGTCAAAATGTCTTAAAATGGAACAGGCAATGGACACACACACACAAACTTGCACATACAGCCAAGGAAATACCGACAGAGACAGCCTCAGAAAACACACAAAGACATACACACACACACCGACAATGTCAGGGTTCAGCCTGGAATTGAACCTGGGACTTGTCTCTATTTCTGCAGCTGTTATTTCCCAGCCTGTTGTTTTACCACTATGCCACCAGATGGCTTGATCACAAGAAAGGAATATTGTGTTTTTCTGTTTGCTGCAACTTTGGCTCTCTGGCTCCACCTGCTTGCCAGCTGAAAGAAATTATTTAATCAGCAGCCTGCTTTATCTGGGAGGTTTGTTTGCAATTTTGTGCTTTCACATTGAGAGTTATACTCTGAAACACTCTCTGCTCCTGTATCCTGTGTGAAATACAGATTTGTTGGATTTCCTGGTTCCTGATTTCTGCTTCAATTACTGACTACTCTTCTGGATAATCCCTTGGCACTGTGTTTCATTTTTCGGACTGATTTCCTGGCAATTGATCTTGCCTAAAACTCTCTTTGCTAAGGACTGACTCAGGTTCTTTTGCTTGCTTGTTTCCTGATACTACAAAGTTCCAATTGCAGTCAATGCAAATATCCTGTTTGTTTCTACAAAGTTCCAATTGCAGTCTATGCAATATCCTGTTTGTTTCTACAAAGTTCCAAATTGCAGTTTATGCAAATATCCTGTTTGTTTCTACAAAGTTCCAATTGCAGTCTATGCAAATATCCTGTTTGTTATTACAAAGATCAGCTTTCCTGAGTGTTTACACAGTTCCAGTCTACAGCATATGCAAATATCCTGTTTGTTATTACAAAGCCTGCATTCCTGCTTGTTATTACACAGTTCCAGTCTACAGCATATGCAAATATCCTGTTTGTTATTACAAAGCTCTGCATTCCTTGCTTGTTATTACAAAGCCTGCTTTCCTGAGTGTTATTACACAGTTCCAGTCTACAGCATATGCAAATATCATGTTTGTTATTACAAAGCCCTGCATTCCTGCCTGTTATTACAAAGAACTGTATTCCTGCCTTATACTACAACCTATAGACTTTGTCTTATCTAATTGCATATCTCTACATTGCTTTATCCTATAAATAAAACCATCTCCTTTATTTCCTAAAACGTTGTACCTGTTTAATTATGCCTAAAGGGAAAGACTCGTGCAGACAAAACACAACATTAACCCCAAAACCTGACACCTCTGCACAACAGCTCCTTACTCCTGAACCTGTTCCCTTGCAGAGTATGACAGACAACCACAAAAAACATACCAAGACATGCATACACACATACCCTCACTGAGACATCCACAGAAAACATATAAAGACATACACACTCTCTCACAGAGACACCCACAGAAATGCACAGACATACACACACCCTCACAGAGACACCCACATAAAACACACAGACATATGCACACACCCTCACAGTGACATCCACAGAAAACACAGACATAAATACATACACACACACACACCCTCACAGAGACATCCACAGAAAACACACAAAGACATACACACCCACCCTCATAGAGGCATCCAGAGAAAATACACAAAGACACACATACACACACCCTCACAGAGACACCCATAGAAAAAGCACAAAGACATACGCACATACCCTCAAAGACGTCCACAGAAAATGCACAAACACATACACACCCACCCTCACAGAGAGACCCACAGAAAAAAAATACATACACACTCATAGAGACACAAACAAAAGCACAAAGACATAAACACAGGCACCCACAGAAACACTCACAGGAGGTAAAATTTCTGCACATTGCATCCCCTAAATCAACAGTGTGTGACATGCATGATAAAAAAATTGCAGAAATTAAGAGATCAAGAATCATATTTGTTAGACATGTGCATGGCGAAAAAATTCAGTTTGGTTCGGATCGATTCGGATTTTTTTGAATTTCGGTTCGGATCGATTCGAATTCGGAAAAATTAGAATCAATTCGGTTCTGATTCGTTTCGGATTCATTAAAATAAATTCGGCTGGATTCGGTTTGGAAATTCGGTATGTTTTAGGTGGGATGTGCTGTGTATTAGACTAGTATTATGTACTGTATATTAGGTGTAACCCATAGCAGAGTGATATAACCTAATATACTGTACAATACTAGTGTAATCCATGGCCATCCGAATCTACCGAATAAATCCGAACTAATTCGGATTTATTCGGTAGATTCGGCACTATTTTAATTCGGAAATTCAAATCGATCCGAATCTCCGAATTTAACGAATTCGGCCGAATTTCCGAATCGATCCGAAACGAATCGCACATTTTTAATATTTGTAAATGTGCAAACAAAAATAATTCTGTGAATTCAAAATTGTACATTAATGATCTGGGTAGATGGCTAGATGAAGAAAAGTACTTTTGAAAGGTTGACATATGTTTGTTTGTTTTCCCCAGTTTCCCCAACCAAGAACACCCCTTCAAATATGGTGTACAAATGTTCCCATCTATCAGCTGTACTTATGGATTTTAATAATGCTGTATTATATATGGTCTTGGTGGAGCCATAAGCTGTGGTACTCAGTCTCATACCATTAGATCTGGTTAAATGCAGGATTTAGGCTTTTTGTATGTATTTCAAAATTAAGTCAGCTGTAGTGTAAACTGAACATAGAACAGTTTGCTGTCTTCCAGGGGCTCGTGTTAGGCATATTGTGGAGCGTATTGATAGATTGTTAGAGGGATGCGGGTCTGATCCTGCAGTCATGGTGCATATTGGTACTAATGAAGAAATCAGTGGGAGATGGAGAGTCCTAAAAAATGACTTCAGGGAGTTAGGTAGCAAGCTTAAAGCAAGGACATCCAAAGTAATATTTTCTGAGATATTACCAGTGCCGTGTGTTAACTCAGTAAGGCAGAAGGAGCTAAGGTCTGTTAATTCATGGCTAAAAACATGGTGTAAAAATGAGGGGTTTGACTTTTTAGAACACTGGGCTGATTTTTCACTAGGGTACAAATTGTACAGTAAGGATGGATTGCACCTGAATGACATGGGTGCAGGTGTGTTGGGGGAAAGGATGGTAGCACGTTTAGAGAACCTTTTAAACTAGGCAAAGGGGGGAGGGTCAATTTGAACAAAATAGAACAGAGAGATCAGTGTCTGAATATGTCTCTCCATTAATATCTCAAGGAAGGGATGACTTAAGAAATGTCACATTAGAAAGTATAGAGGAAAGTACACCAAGTAGCAGCAGAAAGCACATGAAAATTAAATGTATGACAACAAATGCAAGAAGCATGACAGGTAAAATGGGGGAGCTGACGCTCTTAGTTGCAGAAGAGGACTATGATGTTATCAGTATAACTGAAACTTGGTGGGATGATTCACATGACTGGGCAGTTAACTTAGAGGGGTATACATTATTTAGGAGGGACAGGAATAATAAAAGGGGTGGAGGAATCTGCATGTATATTAAACCTGACCTTAAACCTACAATAAGGGAAGATATTTATGATACAAGTGACAATGTAGAGACCCTGTGGGTTGAAATAAAGAGTGGGGGGAAAAATCCTAAAAAAATATTACTAGGAACATGCTACAAGCCTCCCAACATTAGTGACCCAGAGGAAACTCAACTACTAATGCAAATAGGTAAGGCTGCTAATAACAGTGCTGTAATTATGGGAGATTTTAACTACCCTGATATAAACTGGGCCAATGAAACTAGTAATTCAGCTAAGGGGGATAGATTTTTAAATGTTCTCAGGGATAACTTCTTGTCACAATTAATAGAGGAGCCAACTAGGAGTAAAGCTATATTGGATTTAGTGCTATCAAACAATACAGATATAATATCAAACATAGAAGTCAAAGAACATTTGGGTAACAGTGATCATAACATGGTCACATTTGAAATCTCTTTTCATATGCAGTGTTTTAAAGGCTTAACTAAGACTTTTAATTTCAAGAAAGCAAAATTCAACGATTTAAGGAAATCATTAAATAATATAAATTGGGACAATGTATTTTCTAATAAAAATACAGAGGATAAATGGATAATATTTAAAAATTTGTTAAATAAATATACATATCAATACATACCATATGGTTATAAAAATAAAAATAAAAAAAATAAGCCGTTATGGCTAAATATAAATGTGTTAAAAGAAATTAGGAAAAAACGTAGGGCATTTAAATTATTAAAAGAAAATAGTACAGACTCAGCATACAATATTTATAAGGAATGTAACAAAGCATGCAAAAAAGCAATCAAATTAGCCAAAATTGAATATGAAAAATTAATTGCCAAGGATTCTAAGTCTAACCCTAAAAGGTTCTTTAAGTACATAAATAGCAAAAAATCTAAGAAGGATAATATAGGTACATTAAAATGTGTGGAGGGTAGCATGATAAATAATGACAGGGAGAAGGCTGAGGTACTAAACCAGTTTTTTTCTTCAGTATACACAAGAGAGGAACCATTGAATGATACTTTGGAACAGAATAGAACATGCCAGTCCATACCACTAACTGGGTTTTGTTTAGAGGATATCAGGAAAAAACTAAAAAATATTAAGGTAAATAAAACTCCAGGCCCAGATGGAATACACCCAAGGGTGTTAAGTGAACTTAGCACTGTTATAGACAAACCTTTACTCTTAATTTTTCAAGACTCATTATCCTCAGGCATGGTACCCCAGGATTGGCGTAAAGCTGATGTGGTGCCACTCTTCAAAAAGGGAAGCAGGGATGATCCAGGAAGCTATAGACCAGTTAGTCTGACATCAATAGTGGGGAAGATATTTGAAGGGATTATAAGGGATTATATTGATGAGCATATTCGTGTAAACAAGATTATGAGTTCTAATCAGCATGGCTTTAGGAGAAATAGATCATGTCAAACTAATCTAATTAGATTCTACGAGGAAGTAAGTAAAAATATAGATAAAGGGGAATCAGTTGATGTGATATACTTAGATTTTGCAAAGGCATTTGATACAGTGCCACATGAGAGATTAATGCACAAAATTAAGGGACTGGGAATAGCTGAAAATGTTAGCTCATGGATAAATAACTGGATAAAAGATAGGGAGCAACGAGTAGCAGTAAATGGATCATACTCAGATTGGACAAAGGTAATCAGTGGCGTCCCCCAGGGATCAGTACTGGGCCCTGTTCTTTTTAATATTTTTATAAATGACTTGGAGCAAGGATTAAATAGCGACATCTCTATTTTTGCAGATGATACTAAGTTAAGTAAGGTCATTAGGTCAGAGCAGGATGAACTCTCTTTGCAAAGGGATTTGCTAAAATTAGAACTATGGGCAAGTGAATGGAAAATGAGATTTAATACGGAAAAATGTAAGGTTCTACATTTTGGAAGTAAAAATAAGCAGGCTATGTATTTTTTAAATGGGACAAGACTTAGCCAAACACAGGAGGAAAGGGATTTGGGAGTAGTAATAGATAACAAGCTAAAGATGAGTGCACAATGCAGGGCAGCGGCTTCAAAGGCTAATAAGATACTAGCATGTATTAAAAGAGGCATTGATTCAAGGGAGGAAAGCATAATTCTGTCATTATATAAAGCCCTGGTAAGACCTCACCTTGAGTTTGGAGTGCAGTTCTGGGGACCGATTGCTAAAAAAGATATTGCAGAACTAGAAAAAGTTCAGAGAAGGGCCACAAAGCTAATAAGGGGATTGGAGAAATTAACCTATGAGGAGAGGCTAGCCAAACTGGGTCTGTTCTCTTTAGAAAAAAGGCGCTTGAGAGGTGGCATGATTACTTTATATAAATATATTCAAGGCCCATATACAGAGATGGCAGAAGCTCTTTTTATTCCAAGAAAATTGGTTCTGACAAGAGGTCATAATTTAAGGTTGGAGGAAAGGAGATTTAATCTCCTGCAACGGAAACGTTTTTTCACTGTAAGAGCAATAAAATTGTGGAACTCATTACCAAAGGAGGTAGTGAATGCCAATACCATAGATACATTTAAAAATAGTCTGGATAAATTTCTGTATATAAACAAAATTCATGGATATGATTGCTAGTATTAAATGGGTCACATTTTAATGGGGTTATTTAAGCTTAACTGGAGCTTTTTGTAAGTATTTTAGATTTGTATAGGTTGAACTCGATGGACTTCAGTCTTTTTTCAACCTTATCTACTATGTTACTATGTTACTATGTTACTATGTTACTATGTTACTATGTGTTAAGTTAACCTGTCTCATTTCAGGTTGGCTACATCATATATTGACACTGGGTGAATCAATGTATCTTATTTATTTTTCTGGATAATTTATTAACCAGAGTGGGGGGGTATCATTTGACTCCATCCGGCAACACACATTGCCCAATTTTAACACACTAGATCTTTTGGTTTTGATCTAGATCACTTATATGTAGATTTCGGATTACACCTATTCATTGTTGTATAACTTTTTGCACATTTAATATATGCACATCCATTAGGCGCATCCAATTGATATTTTGGTATATATCATATGTATCCTCCAGAAGATGCCTCCATTCCTTGAGTGCCAAAATTATGGACAGTAATTCCCTGTAGCCAATTTCATAATTGCACTCCGCTGGAGACAATTTCTTAGAGAAGAAACCACACGGATGCAAGGATGTTGAGACAAGAGGGCACCTACTCCAGTCTCAGACGCATCGACCTCAAGAACGAAAGGCAGGACAGGGTTAGGATGAGCCAGAACTGGAGCGGCAGCAAAGGCAGTCTTAAGACTATCGAAGGCCTTAATGGCAGTAGGTGACCAATGGAGTGGATCATTCTCTTTACGGGTTTATGTCTGTGATAGGTTTGACCAAGGAAGAAAAGTTTTTAATAAACTTTCTATAGTAATTGGCGAACCCCAAAAAACATTGAATAGACCAAAGACCAACTGGGCTAGGCCACTGCAGAACTGCAGATAACTTGTCAGGATCCATGGAGAACCCTGCAATGGAGATAACATAACCTAGGAAGTTTACAAAACAGGCTGTTCTCACGTAGTCTCTGAAGAACCTGTGTAACATCAGAACGATGAGCCTCAGTGTGTGGGTGAGTGTATGAGGATGTCGTCTAAGTACACCACAGCACACTGTTGCAACATATCTCGTAGGACATCATTAATAAATTCCTGAAAAACAGCAGGAGCATTACATAGGCCAAAGGGCATTACAAGATACTCATAATGCCCGCTCCTGGTGTTAAATGCTGTTTTCCATTCGTGACCCTCCTTAATCCTAACGAGATTGTACGCTCCTCTCAAATCAAGTTTAGTAAAGACCGTAGCTCCCTTGAGGCGGCCAAAGAGTTCCGTAATGAGCGGAATAGGGTAAGAATTCTTAATGGTAAGGCAATTAAGACCCCTATAATCGATACATGGTCTTAACTCGCCACCCTTTCTCTTCACAAAGAAGAAGCCAGCCCCTGCAGGAGAGCAGGATTTGCGGATGATTCCCCGCGACAGAGCATCGGCAACATACTCCTCCATAGCACAATTCTCTGCAACAGACAGAGGATACACCCGGCCCCGAGGAGGAATGGCTCCGGGTTGCAGGTCTATGGCACAATCGTAAGACCGGTGAGGAGGCAACATACCAGCACGCACCTTGTCAAACATGTCTAGGAACTCTCGGTACTCCTCTGGAAATTGAGATACCGAAGAAGTGCACAAGACTTTAACTGGTTTCCGAAGACAAGTGGAAATACATTGCAGGGACCACGGCAAAATTTCAGACCTGCACCAGTCGAGACTGGGATTGTGCTTTTGGAGCCAGGGATAACCCAGAACAATCGGAAAATGCGGAGAGTTTATCACATAGAAGTCAAAGAACATTTGGGTAACAGTGATCATAACATGGTCACATTTGAAATCTCTTTTCATATGCAGTGTTTTAAAGGCTTAACTAAGACTTTTAATTTCAAGAAAGCAAAATTCAACGATTTAAGGAAATCATTAAATAATATAAATTGGGACAATGTATTTTCTAATAAAAATACAGAGGATAAATGGATAATATTTAAAAATTTGTTAAATAAATATACATATCAATACATACCATATGGTTATAAAAATAAAAATAAAAAAACTAAGCCGTTATGGCTAAATAAAAATGTGTTAAAAGAAATTAGGAAAAAACGTAGGGCATTTAAATTATTAAAAGAAAATAGTACAGACTCAGCATACAATATTTATAAGGAATGTAACAAAGCATGCAAAAAAGCAATCAAATTAGCCAAAATTGAAAATGAAAAATTAATTGCCAAGGATTCTAAGTCTAACCCTAAAAGGTTCTTTAAGTACATAAATAGCAAAAAATCTAAGAAGGATAATATAGGTACATTAAAATGTGTGGAGGGTAGCATGATAAATAATGACAGGGAGAAGGCTGAGGTACTAAACCAGTTTTTTTCTTCAGTATACACAAGAGAGGAACCATTGAATGATACTTTGGAACAGAATAGAACATGCCAGTCCATACCACTAACTGGGTTTTGTTTAGAGGATATCAGGAAAAAACTAAAAAATATTAAGGTAAATAAAACTCCAGGCCCAGATGGAATACACCCAAGGGTGTTAAGTGAACTTAGCACTGTTATAGACAAACCTTTACTCTTAATTTTTCAAGACTCATTATCCTCAGGCATGGTACCCCAGGATTGGCGTAAAGCTGATGTGGTGCCACTCTTCAAAAAGGGAAGCAGGGATGATCCAGGAAGCTATAGACCAGTTAGTCTGACATCAATAGTGGGGAAGATATTTGAAGGGATTATAAGGGATTATATTGATGAGCATATTCGTGTAAACAAGATTATGAGTTCTAATCAGCATGGCTTTAGGAGAAATAGATCATGTCAAACTAATCTAATTAGATTCTACGAGGAAGTAAGTAAAAATATAGATAAAGGGGAATCAGTTGATGTGATATACTTAGATTTTGCAAAGGCATTTGATACAGTGCCACATAAGAGATTAATGCACACAATTAAGGGACTGGGAATAGCTGAAAATGTTAGCTCATGGATAAATAACTGGATAAAAGATAGGGAGCAACGAGTAGCAGTAAATGGATCATACTCAGATTGGACAAAGGTAATCAGTGGCGTCCCCCAGGGATCAGTACTGGGCCCTGTTCTTTTTAATATTTTTATAAATGACTTGGAGCAAGGATTAAATAGTGACATCTCTATTTTTGCAGATGATACTAAGTTAAGTAAGGTCATTAGGTCAGAGCAGGATGAACTCTCTTTGCAAAGGGATTTGCTAAAATTAGAACTATGGGCAAGTGAATGGAAAATGAGATTTAATACGGAAAAATGTAAGGTTCTACATTTTGGAAGTAAAAATAAGCAGGCTATGTATTTTTTAAATGGGACAAGACTTAGCCAAACACAGGAGGAAAGGGATTTGGGAGTAGTAATAGATAACAAGCTAAAGATGAGTGCACAATGCAGGGCAGCGGCTTCAAAGGCTAATAAGATACTAGCATGTATTAAAAGAGGCATTGATTCAAGGGAGGAAAGCATAATTCTGTCATTATATAAAGCCCTGGTAAGACCTCACCTTGAGTTTGGAGTGCAGTTCTGGGGACCGATTGCTAAAAAAGATATTGCAGAACTAGAAAAAGTTCAGAGAAGGGCCACAAAGCTAATAAGGGGATTGGAGAAATTAACCTATGAGGAGAGGCTAGCCAAACTGGGTCTGTTCTCTTTAGAAAAAAGGCGCTTGAGAGGTGACATGATTACTTTATATAAATATATTCAAGGCCCATATACAGAGATGGCAGAAGCTCTTTTTATTCCAAGAAAATTGGTACTGACAAGAGGTCATAATTTAAGGTTGGAGGAAAGGAGATTTAATCTCCTGCAACGGAAACGTTTTTTCACTGTAAGAGCAATAAAATTGTGGAACTCATTACCAAAGGAGGTAGTGAATGCCAATACCATTGATGCATTTAAAAATAGTCTGGATAAATTTCTGTATATAAACAAAATTCATGGATATGATTGCTAGTATTAAATGGCTCACATTTTAATGGGGTTATTTAAGCTTAACTGGAGCTTTTTGTAAGTATTTTAGATTTGTATAGGTTGAACTCGATGGACTTCAGTCTTTTTTCAACCTTATCTACTATGTTACTATGTTACCTGGAACTGGAGGGTTTCAAAATAGACAGCCCCAACAGCCATGGACAACGGAGCAGTTTCGTGAGTAACGAGTGCGGGCTGAAGGGGCCTGCCATCAATGGCCTCAATAGCAAGCGGAACGGACCGAGGCAAAACAGGAATGGAGTGCTTTGATACAAAAGCACTGTCAATGAAATAGCCCGCAGCACCGGAGTCAACAAGAACCTGAGTGACTATGGAGGAGTCCACCCAGGAAAGGACAACCATGACAAAAGGTTTCTCCTTAAACGGTTCCGGGAACAAGGATAAACCACCCAAGGTCTGCCCCCGACAGGACCTTAGGTGTGAGCGTTTCCCGGCTGTGTAGGACAAGACTTCAAAAGGTGGCCCTGTAACCCACAATAGAGGCAGAGCCCCTACCTCCTCCTAAAGGCCCTCTCCGCCACGGAGAGACGCGTGAATCCCAACTGCATTGGCTCAGCAGTACCTGGTGACTCGGGACCAGGAGGCATGGGAGGAGACGGAGGCATGGGTGGGAACGAACACGTAGGAGACAATGGAACAGGAGGCTTCCGCAAGCGCTCCTTGAAAGAGGGCCTCTCTCTGAGTCTGATGTCAATTAGGATCAAAAAAGACACCAATGCCTCAAAATCCTCTGGTAAATCTCTGGCAGCAACTTCGTCTTTAATCGCATCAGAGAGCCCATGAAAGAAGGCGGCAACAAGGGCTTCATTGTTCCAACCTACCTCTGCGGCAAGCACACGGAACTCAATAGCATACAGAGCAACAGATCTTGTACCTTGCTGAATGGACATGAGTCATTTAGCAGCAGAGGAGGAGCAAGCCAAAACATCAAATATCCTTCGAAAGGAGGCCACAAATTCAGGGTAATTTGAAATCACAGGTTTATTAGTCTCCCACAAGGGATTAACCCAGGCAAGAGCGTGTCAGAGAGTAACGAGATGAGAAATCCCACCTTAGCTCTGTCAAAGGTAAACGCCTGAGGTAACATTTCAAAGTAAATGCCCACCTGGTTAAAAAACCCTCTGCACTGAGTAGGATCGCCTCCATATCGCTGAGGTAGAGGTGCAGAACCGGACATGCTCCTGGTAGGCATAGGTGCAGCAGTGGAAACAGGAGCAGCCATAACTTGCGGGACACTTTGGTCCAAATGTGCAGTGTGAGTCAGCAGGGTTTGCAGGGCTAGTGCAAAGTATGACACCTCGCCATACTTGGTGATTTCCTGTGTAAGGGCTGGGATTGTCAGGGTGCCAGGAATCAGACTGAGACGAGAAGTGCAAAAATAATCACACCTTTATTAATAGCAAAAAATTATAAAAAGTCCACAAGTCGAATAACAAGCCAGGAGTCAAAACCAGAGCTGGTAGTCAGACGAGCCGAGTCAGGAGCCAAAGTGAATAGTCAGACGAGCCGGAATCAGGAAAAAGGAAAACAGCAGAGTCAGGAACAAACCAGGGATCAGGAACCAGGAAGGACGTCAGGCAGCCAGGTAATACACAGGAACTCTCACAAACAGGTGTGAGACAACGCAAAGGCAACGCATACTGAACAGAGTCCCTTTAAATAATAAGTGATGACATCACAATTCTGAGACTGCATCCTGTCTCACATGGTGTGGATGATGCACACCAGTCTGACCATAAAAGGAAGTGCAGGAAATGAGCAGCATCCTCCACAATGCACCATAGTCAGGAAGAGAGGTGAGTAAAATGGCTGCCAGCAGTACATGGCAAACAACAGGGAAAAAACCCTGACAGTCTTTAGACCGCTGCTTCATAACTGCTGTTTCTGGCGAGTCTGAAGATTTGCCAGAAACACATGCCCTCAAGTTCCATTCAGAGCTTGATAAATGGGCCTCACAGTTTAGAGGTCCATTATAGTGATAAGTGACATTTGTTAGTGCATGTCATTTTTAGTATTATTAACCTTCGAGTTTAACACCTGCAAAGAGGTTAAACACATAGTTAAAGGGACATTTATTGAAAAGGAAAAAGTGAAGGAGCTCCGGTAGTTAATACTTAGGGGCCGAATTATCAAGCTCCAAATGGAGCTTGATGCCCCTGTTTCTGCCTGAGCCTTCAGGCTCGCTGGAAACAGCAGTTATGAAGCAGCGGTCTTAAGACCGCTGCTCTATAACTGGTCCGTCTGCTCTGAGGCTGCGGACATCAATCTGCCCGATCCTATACGATCGGGTTGTCAGTATATGGCCGGGTTATAACACAATATATTTAATAATTATTCTTTAAAAACAATTCCCAATAAAATGCATATACTAAGACAATAAAATTAATATAAATTCCTAAGTTCTTTTTATTAGTTAATATTTATAGACACACTGAAGTACATTTGTAGGAACCAGAGTATGAGTCGATACTATACCGTTTAAAACTATTAAAATATGCTATGCAAAGTTCATAAAAGTTGCCTTATTCACAATAGCCTTCCAAATCAGAGTTGCATTTAAGATATCACAATGAGACTAAGATATAAGCCACTAACATTCAGACTGGTACAATTTTAACAGGGCTTAGTTAAACAATAGGACAATATACACTCTAATTGTCTAGGAACTCTCGGTACTCCTCTGGAAATTGAGATACCGAAGAAGTGCACAAGACTTTAACTGGTTTCCGAAGAGAAGTGGAAATACATTACAGGGACCACGGCAAAATTTCGGACCTGCGCCAGTCGAGACTGGGACTGTGCTTTTGGAGCCAGGGATAACCCAGAACAACCGGAAAATGCGGAGAGTTTATCACCTGGAACTGGAGGGTTTCAAAATAGACAGCCCCAACAGCCATGGACAACGGAGCAGTTTCGTGAGTAACGAGTGCGGGCTGAAGGGGCCTGCCATCAATGGCCTCAATAGCAAGCGGAACGGACCGAGGCAAAACAGGAATGGAGTGCTTTGATACAAAAGCACTGTCAATGAAATAGCCCGCAGCACCGGAGTCAACAAGAGCCTGAGTGACTATGGAGGAGTCCACCCAGGAAAGGACAACCGTGACAAAAGGTTTCTCCTTAAACGGTTCCGGGAACAAGGATAAACCACCCAAGGTCTGCCCCCGACAGGACCTTAGGTGTGAGCATTTCCTGGCCGTGTAGGACAAGACTTCAAAAGGTGGCCCTGTAACCCACAATAGAGGCAGAGCCTCTACCTCTTCCTAAAGGCCCTCTCCACCACGGAGAGACGCGTGAATCCCAACTGCATTGGCTCAGCAGTACCTGGTGACTCGGGACCAGGAGGCATGGGAGGAGACGGAGGCATGGGTGGGAACGAACACGTAGGAGACAATGGAACAGGAGGCTTCCGCAAGCGCTCCTTGAAAGAGGGCCTCTCTCTGAGTCTGATGTCAATTAGGATCAAAAAAGACACCAATGCCTCGAAATCCTCTGGTAAATCTCTGGCAGCAACTTCGTCTTTAATCGCATCAGAGAGCCCATGAAAGAAGGCGGCAACAAGGGCTTCATTGTTCCAACCTACCTCTGCGGCAAGCGCACAGAACTCAATAGCATTCTGAGCAACAGATCTTGTACCTTGCTGAATGGACATGAGTCGTTTAGCAGCAGAGGAGGAGCGAGCCGAAACATCAAATATCCTTCGAAAGGAGGCCACAAATTCAGGGTAATTTGAAATCACAGGTTTATTAGTCTCCCACAAGGGATTAGCCCAGGCAAGAGCTGTGTCAGAGAGTAACGAGATGAGAAATCCCACCTTAGCTCTGTCAAAGGGAAACGCCTGAGGTAACATTTCAAAGTAAACGCCCACCTGGTTAAAAAACCCTGTGCACTGAATAGGATCGCCTCCATATCGCTGAGGTAGAGGTGCAGAACCGGACATGCTCCTGGTAGGCAAAGGTGCAGCAGTGGAAACAGGAGCAGCCATAACTTGCGGGACACTGTGGTCAAAATGTGCAGTGTGAGTCAGCAGGGTTTGCAGGCTAGTGCAAAGTATGATACCTCGCCATACTTGGTGATTTCCTGTGTAATGGCTGGGATTCTCAGGGTGCCAGGAATCAGACTGAGACAAGAAGTGCAAAAATAATCACACCTTTATTAATAGCAAAAAATTATGAAATGTCCACAAGTCGAATAACAAGCCAGGAGTCAAAACCAGAGCTGGTAGTCAGACGAGCCGAGTCAGGAGCCAAAGCGAATAGTCAGATGAGCCGGAATCAGGAACAAGGAAAACAGCAGAGTCAGGAACAAGCCAGGGATCAGAAACCAGGAAGGACGTCAGGCAGCCAGGTAATACACAGGAACTCTCACAAACAGGTCTGAGACAACGCAAAGGCAAAGCATACTGAACAGAGTCCCTTTAAATAATAAGTGATGACATCACAATTCTGAGACTGCATCCTGTCTCAGAATTGTGATGCACCATAGTCAGGAAGAGAGGTGAGTAAAATGGCTGCCAGCAGTACATGGCAAACAACAGGGAAAAAACCCTGACAGTCTTTAGACTGTTGCTTCATAACTGCTGTTTCTGGCGAGTCTGAAGACTTGCCAGAAACACATGCCCTCAAGCTCCATTCAGAGCTTGATAAATGGGCCTCACAGTTTAGAGGTCCATTATAGTGACAAGTGACATTTGTTAGTGCATGTCATTTTTAGTATTATTAACCTTCGAGTTTAACACCTGCAAAGAGGTTAAACACATAGTTAAAGGGACATTTATTGAAAAGGAAAAAGTGAAGGAGCTCCGGTAGTTAATACTTAGGGGCCAAATTATCAAGCTCCAAATGGAGCTTGATGCCCCTGTTTCTGCCTGAGCCTTCAGGCTCGCTGGAAACAGCAGTTATGAAGCAGCGGTCTTAAGACCGCTGCTCTATAACTGGTCCGTCTGCTCTATAACTGGTCCTATACGATCGGGCTGTCAGTATATGGCCGGGTTATAACCCAATATATTTAATAATTATTCTTTAAAACCAATTCCCAATAAAATGCATATACTAAGACAATAAAATTAATATAAATTCCTAAGTTCTTTTTATTAGTTAATATTTATAGACACACTGAAGTACATTTGTAGGAACCAGAGTATGAGTCGATACTATACACATTTAAAACTAATAAAATATGCTATGCAAAGTTCATAAAAGTTGCCTTATTCACAATAGCCTTCCAAATCAGAGTTGCATTTAAGATATCACAATGAGACTAAGATATAAGCCACTAACATTCAGACTGGTACAATTTTAACAGTGCTTAGTTAAACAATAGGACAATATACACTCTAATTGAAATACCAGAGAGTTGTATATATTATTTGTGTAAACAACCAATTCCTATGCCAATTTCTCTAAGCTGAAATAAATTCTTAGTTACTTACAATTAAAACCAATTCTGAGTTATAAATCTATATTTGCAAAGATAAACTACTTAGCGTTAAGGATATATGTTTTAAAATACACAGACTATAAATACAAAGTTAAAATACAATCTATTCCTTTAAGTCTGCTACCTACAGCAACAATGGATGTTTGTTTAAAATATTTTGCATAAAAAAAGGCAAGATTAAACTATTCAGGACTATGAATATAATTCTAAAATATAAATAATGCTCTTAGTCTATCATTTGTAATTTAACTGCAGTGACTATGCATATATTTTGTTTTAGACATTTACCTGTAATTAGCAACCTTTTATATTTTACCAAATACTTTTGATTTAGATATCAAAAATTAGAACAATCATACATCACCAAAAATGACCAAATCGATAAGTCAGTTTCCAAAAACTTCTTTTTTCATCTCAGAAGACAAATAAGTATATTTTGCAATCAATGAGAAAAGGTAGCCAGCTTTGCTTAGAATAACTGTATTTCAAACGCCCAGCAGTCAGTTATCAATAAAGGTCAGCAGCATGTGCTTTTCCCTCTCTTGCATTAGCTTATATATGTTTTTATCATTTATGAAACAATATGGGAGGAGGCCCTTGCAGAAACTGATTATCTCATTGGTCACCTGGGAAGCATCTCAAATCTTTTGACTGTTATACTGGATTCTGGCCATCGGGGGCAATATGACAAACAAACAGATTCATTTAACCATTCCTAGACAGTAAAAACATTTCTTTAAAATGTGTATTTAAAAATGATATAATTTCTTTATATTAATAAGTGACATGTTCATATGTACTGGACTATGTCACATTATTCATTCGGATTATTTTAATATGAAACATCAGTATTATTACTAATATCATATTATTTTCTCAAAATCCATTCAAAATGTCACCAGGTCATTTCCCCACATTTATATACAAACACAGCATGTTTCATATTCAGTACATCTCTTTATGGGACAACCACGTGTGTATTTGTTAAACATGCCTGAAAAAAAGATTTGGTTAATTATATTTTTCATTTAACAGACATTCATATTTAATATTATATGAACAGACAATTTCATATCCATTAATATTCTTCCTGTCATTTTCCATTAGCTTCCTGGAACACAGAGAAAAATGTGTTTATCTTTAATTCAATGGGTCAGTATTTGTATATATCAATGTATTTATTTTTCAACACAGCTAATATTTATTTAGTTTGAAATAGATTTTTATTGATAATTTTACAGTAATATATAACATATATCAGAAATCTGAAAATACGATACAGTTTAATAATGACAATGACAGCGTAAAGCTTATCTAGAAAAAGGAAAAGAAAAAGAAAGAAGAGAAAACATTTTTTTTTTAAAAAGTTTGACCTTATTACAAATATTCATCTGTCAATACTTGCAGGATTCCGCCAATAACCTAGATGTCATTAAGAGACTAAAACAATCAAAATTAGTATTTTAGGTTACTCAGATCTCTGCCATAAAAGTTCAAATTATGGCTGCTTTTGATTGTGAATAAAGTATGAGATAGTGAAAAAGGAAGAGAGTAGTCAGAGATAAAGAGAAAGAGGATGGGAGAGGGGGGGTAGATAAGGACTTATACGGAATCTCATCTATTACTCTGTGGAATTTGGTTTGGTTTCTGACCCATTGCACCAAGGCCTGTAATTTAAACGTGAGTGAATAAGTGGACCTATATATAAATAACCCTTCACCTGTCTTCTACTCTAGAATTAGGTGTATCATACATGATCCAGTAAAACCAGACCTTCTGGAAGGTTTCCTGTGTACCTTGTAGAGTAGCTGCCTGTGCTGACATATTGTAGTAATGTCTAATCTTAATTATAATTTCCCCCCAAGTTGGGGCGCTCACCTTCCAGCGGCGTGCTATACACACCCTAGTGGCTGTGCAGGTCATCTTAATGAACTGGTTTATGTGTTTGTTGAATTATCTAAGTCTTGTATGTAGTAATGCTTGTTCTATTGAGAGTTTAATGGGGCTTTCCAAGATAGAGCTTAGAAAACGCGATAGTTTATTCCAAATTCTGTGAGCGTGGGGGCAATCCCACCACATATGTTTGTATGATCCCACTTCTTCGCAACCTCTATAGCAGAGTCTGGATCCGTGTCTAAGAGTGTGTGAGGTTATTGTCGGAGTGAGATACCAACGAAAGTTAGTCTTAATACAGTTTTCAAGTAAATCTGCACTAAGCAACCCTCTTCCCGCATTATATAAAATGTCATCCCATGTTTGTATGTCAAATTCCTTATCTAGGTCCGCCTCCCATCTAATTTGAAGAGGGTTTTTAGTGTTCCCTGTGGCACATTGAATTGTCTGGTATAAACGTGTTATAGACTTCTTGGGTCTTAGTAGCGAGCTGCACATAATTTCTAAAGTGGAGAGAGGTTTGGTTGAGCCTACTGAAGTTATGTGTTGTATAGTAGAAGAGATTTGTAGGTATAAGAACCAGTGAAGTTTGATTGGGTGGAGTTTTTCTTGTAAGTGTGTATAGGTGATCATTTTACCCCTTTCCAACAAGTCCGCTATCCTATATAGTCCTCTGTTTTCCCACTTTTTAATGATTGAAATACGTTCCCTACTAACTATACATCTAAGTGGTGTTTTGATAGAGTTATGTGGTAGTAGCTGAAGAGTTGAGGTGAGTTTGGCCCACTGTGTAATCATGAGGTCTGAGATTGGGAAAGTAATATGATTTTTCCCAGAGCAGCGATTCGGATCCCAAAGCACTAATGTTCGTGGCTCTATTTCTGTAATGTCTGCCTCAATTTTTGTCCAGATGATATCCTCATCTAGTTCGTTGAGGCTAATATTTATTTAATATATTATGTCCCAGATGAATATATATATATATAAGTATATATATATATATATATATATATATATATATATATATATATATATACATATAGGTGTTACCTGAGTATTTTCAATCTCAAATGAAAAACTGGCATCATTCCTTTTGCAAGATTTATTTATTTTTTATTTATGCCATACAGAGACTTTAAATGCCAATTTGTCTGGGATCTTCACATGGGAAACTCCACAGGGGATCATTTAACTTGTGTTTGTTAAAAGTTACAGTTCTTTGAAGATGTTTGTATTTTCAAACATTCTCCTAGACGGAGCGGCTCCTCCTTGGGCAGGAAACCCATATATGGGCATGTACTTTTGAGGCAATCTGTCTTTTCTTTGAAATGGTTCAATGGTCCTATCCTATATCAAGCTATAAACCTTTGCTCTTTTCTTTGAAATGACTTAAATGTTATCTTTAATTAGGATAAATGTGTCTTCACCCAGCCAAAACCATTTGGCAGAGGGGACTGTGATTTACAGTGAATAGAACTGTTGTAAATAGCCTCATATTTATTTTATCCTGTGGTCCCAGCAACCATATATATGAAAACTATACATATATTTATAATTTTCATTTATAATATTCATATACCCTGACATAAATCCCCCTTCCAATTTTAAATATATGTAGGACACATGTATTTGAATTGACTTAAAGTCAGTGGTACTTGGTGATGGTATTGACCGTACACATCATAGACAGTCTTCTATGGAGAGAGTCCTTCATTTTTTAGCCTTCATGCTTATCAGCTAGGCATCTTTAAACTACAGTATGTCTTTAGTGCATTTAGGGATATGACTTCATTCTCCCTCTATGACTTGTAGTTGGGACCTAGGATGGCATGCTCGCAACTGATTGATATGGAACCATTTATCTATGAAACTTTCATTTTTGGGGATCCTTATTTTATAGGCCACTGGAGATATTTTGTCAATAATGACAAAAGGACCTTTCCATGATGGAAGAAATTTCTTCTCCCTAACCTGATCTCTTCCAAAGTTATAAAGATAAACTTTATCATTTATTTTATATTCCTTTTTGGTTGTCTTGAGATCATAGTAGGTTTTAGTGGCAGTTGCAGCTTTTTCTAAGTTCCTTTGAGCAAATGCAAAGGCATATTGCAGGTGCTTTCTTAGATTCTCCACATATTGATGTGTATTGGCAGCGTTTATCAAGTTCTGGTCTGATGTACGGTACAGTAGATGTTGAGGTAGAACCATTCTTCTACCAGTCATCAGTTCACAAGGTGACATCTTGGTAGCACTACTTGGAGTTGCTATTATTGCCATCAGGACTAGAGGTAGTTTTACATCCCAGTCTTTAACTGTTTCACTTACAAACTTTTTGAGGATTTTAACAATGGACTGGTTGTAACGCTCTACACCACCACTTGAGGCAGCTCTATATGCACTATGGAGCTTTCTTTTAACTCCTAGTATTTTTCACATTTTGGCCATCACTTTGCTAGTGAAGTGGGTTCCCTGATCTGATTAGATTATTTGGGGCAAACCAAATCTGTAAAACACGTGGTTGATGAGCAAAGCTGCGCATGTTTCAGCACTATTGTTAGGTGCACTGATGCACTCTACCCATTTAGTGAACAGGCATGTCACTGTTAACATGTGTTTGTTACCTCTTGATGACCTAGTTACTGGACCAATAAAATCAATTTGTATATCTGACCATGGCATTACCATCCCCCTTTTCTGCAATGGCACTCTATGCATTGGCTCAGTGGGTTGGAACTTCCAGTGTATGGTTAAATCATTGGATACCACCAGATTATCAATTTCACAGAACAACTTGCCATGCTTGACTGGTTTGTTGTTACTTTTCTGCATGGCATTCCTTTTCCAAGTTGGCAGGTATTCAACAAAACTGTCACGCACGTAATTTGAGTCAGTAATGATCACAAATTCCTGAATATTTTGTTCAATAGCCATTTCAATGGTTTTTAGAACAACAGTTAGTTCTGCAACTTGACTGGATCTTGGTCCAATGTTGAAACCTATAGATATATTCGGGAATCCATTTCCCCAAGTTATACCAATGCCAGCGACTAATCTGCGCTCATTATCAATAGTGGCATGGTAAGAACAACCATCAACATATACCCAAGGTAATGTTTGACAATGGTCCTCATTGTACATTTTATATGGGGAAAGCAATTGTTCCTCCAGGAAATCATCTTCTGATAATTCTTCCCCAGGATCCTTAGCAGTACAGTCGTGGAGCGCAGAAAGCCCCTGTGCGACTGGATTCTTTTTATTCTACTTGTAGTGAATTTCTAAAGGCCAGCCTTGTACGGAAAGAGTCCACGCTGTTATGCGCTATTAGACAAATTCCCATCTCTTATTCTCTCACTTTACAAATATAGCAAAGGCTGGTGGGCCATTTCTACAATAATTTTCTTGCCCTGTATATAGCTGCGGAAATTTTGTAGAGCCCATACAGTAGATAAGAGGGATTTTTCTCAATCGCTAAATTTTATTTCTACTGGGGATAAAGTTTTACTCGCATAAGCAATGGCTTTGCTTAAATTATCATGATTTTGGTACAAAACAGCACTCATGCTTATATCTGTGTAACCTGTCTCTAAGAAGAAAGGTTTACCACCTTCAGGGTACGCAAAGCAAGGTGCTTGAGTGAGTTTTCTCTTCAGCTCCTTAATGGCTGTCTCTTGAGACTCACTCCAGTGCCATTTCCTTCTTTAGAGGAAGTAGTAGTGGTTTGGCTAATTCTGCATAATTATCAATGAATTTGAGAGAATAATTCGTCATACTCAGGAATGATGTAAATTCCTTTAAGTTAGTTGGGTTTTTAGAATTTACTATAGCTTCCACCTTTTTCTTCTGAGGATTTAGCCCTTCATAAGTAACTTCATGTCCCAAGAAATTTACATGAGTGCCTCACCATTGAGCTTTTTGTAGGGATAATTTGACACCTGCCCTTTTAAGTTGGCTGAGGACGTGTTTAAGCTCTGTGATATGTTTTTCAAAGTCTGTGCTTTTGATTAAAACATCATCAACATAATATAAGGTTCCCCTTTCCAGTGCATCAGGCATAGCCTTAGGCATGAATACAGCAAATTCATGTCCAGAATTTATGTATCCAAAAGGAAGTCTCTGAAATGCATACTGGACCTTTTGGAATGAGAATGCCAATTTATACTGGTCCTCCTCATGTACCTTTATGGTCCAATATCCCTGTGCACAATCAATGGCAGTGAATATTCTGGATCCCTGCATCTGTGCTAGGCACTGGTCAATATATGGCACAGGCCAGCCAGACATGTACACTCGTTTGTTTAGCTGTCTTAAGTCAGCACACAAACGCCATTGTCCATTAGGCTTAAGAACACCTAGAATAGGATTGTTATAAGACCTGTGCACCTGTCTGACAATACCCCTTTCTTCCAAGTTCCTTATGGTTTCTGCGAGAGAATCATATGAGGCTAAAGGAAGTCTGTATTGTTTAACAAAGACAGGTGATGCATTGGGATCTGTTTGTATTCTTGCAATGTGCAAGTCTGTAGTCCTACAGTCATAAGAGTCCCTAGCAAAAATATCCTTGTATTCCATCAGGAGTTCTCGTAGCTGTCAGCGTTCATCATAGCTGGAACAGCCATTAGCTAAGGATATTTGCTCTTCGACTATTTGCTGAAATCCTGGAAAGATTTCAGGCTGTCCTATTTAATAGGCTTCTTCCAATCTAGAGGTGAGATCCCCTTGATTATAATTTACATTGCCCCCATGACTCTGGGTATTGTGGTATTCTTGCTGTTTGATCGGCTGATCAAATACCAGAGAGGCTTCTTCAATGTTACAGATGCCTTCCTCTGAGCTGAAGGGATAAATAGACTGAATAGTAAATAGACCCTCTGGCATAGAGGCAAAGGATTGTTCTATTAATTGTTCTTCTGTTAAGTATCCTTTAGGTATTAGCCCAATTATATTATTCTGGAATCCAAAAGTGTAATAACTTGATTCCAGCGCATATCCTATGGTAGTTCCCTTGGATAAGATTATATCCTATGGGGTCATGTTATGTACAATAACATGTATTGTACTAGTTCCAATATTTACCCAGTCATTGTGATACCCAGATTTTGTATTCGAACAGGAGAAGTGGACCAAGCGCTACACCCAGGGCCTTAAGCTTACTAACTATATAGCCTCCTAGTAGGCTAACAATACAAAAGTTAAAATGGGGAGAGAGTAAGCGCTAAAAAGCTTAAAAGGCTAGTAAAAGGTACATTTTAATACATATAAAAATTTACAAATGGCAATCAGACGCATGGATCCATGTCTGACTTGACAAAAAAATATATAATAAACAAATCTAAAAATATCTAAAAATATCCAATGGAGTATAGCATGTGACGCTGACTTAGTGAGCCAGTGATGAGGAGTTAGAAGGACATGTACATTCAATAATATAAACAACCTAAGTGAGTGATTGAGTGCACACAATAGCTTCCAACAAAGAAAAATAGCATTCACAAAAAAGAAAAATAGCATTCACAAAAAAAAATGTTCACAAAAATTGGCGTACATAAAAAATGTT